>NC_053025.1:433230440-433422218 GCF_003073215.2 Triticum urartu | reverse complement strand
GATCCATGTAGTCCCTAGCCCTTGAACCGTGAACCCTGACCAGGCTTCAATTTGCTGGCAATATTCGAGCTTCCTAATAAATGAAGTTTGCAACCTTTTGACCATCAGATCATTTTGTGCAATTTCACCAAAATCGAGATGAGCATCCCTGTGGCAAAGAAATTGAACAAGCGTGATTAGAATAAGATTACTGGGACTAGTTGATGAGACATAAACTCATCACAAATACAGTATGTAGAAGCCAGTAGAGGTATGTGCGGGGCAAAGAAGTAGAGAAATATCCACAGGGAGTGATGTGGGCTGCTGGAGCAGTGGTGCAAGCCGGCTATAAAGGGAGTTGTACCTAAGGGACGTAGCTCAACCTTGAGGAGGGTGGCGGGAGGCGGCAACTGCCCATGTCGCGGCAGTGAGCAAGGGACGAAGGCAACCTCACCGGCTTTGTGAGAGATAATGGCGGGGACCCCTGATCGGGACGTGCCGACAGTGGGTTTTCGCCGTCGGCGACGGCCACCGCATCTACACTAAGCATCCACCCCTTCCCCAAGCGGACGTGATCCGCCGGGATGTTAGAGATGTGGCCATAGTCATTTTGTGCGAGAGAGTGTGAAGAGAGCAACCCCAGCAAGCAACCGTGTAGGTTGGCCCGTCCTGACTATGTATATAGTGGAGTGGTTTCCTTTTCTCTCCATATGAACCTATCATATTGCGTATGTGCCACTGAAGAAAAAAACCTTTATTTATAAATGACGCGGCACCTACTACTCGTTCTCCTATAACCTTGCGCTTGGCATCTCCAAAATATTAACCTTGTGATTGGCTCTTCGCCTCTTCGGGAAGTCAAGCAATAATAGTAGTGCAGTATATATCATTCTGGCTATATGAGACTGAATGAATTGCTGCATGTCCACCACGTGGGCGAGGGTCGAGGGGCGAGGGAGAGTGCTACATACGGAGCAAAATGAGTGAATCTACACTCTAAAATACGTCTATATACATCAGTGTTTGGAGTATGTACTAGTAGAGTTCATATTGAAATCTACTAAAGGACATATATATTCCAAACAATATGATATAATCTCTATAACCAAGGTAGTAGGGACGAGGAGTAAACAGAGGGAGTAGTAATTTTTTCTCCTCGTCCTGCGAGCCACTGCGCGCATGGGCGAGGGAGCGGGCGTAAGGCATAGTAAGCAAGCTTCACCTCATCCTGCGAGCCACCGCACCCGTGGGCGGGGGAGACGGCGTACTAAGCAAGCTTCTCCTCGTTCTGCGAGTTGACGGGACACATGAAAAGTACTCCAGTGTATAGAGCCTTGCCTCTAAGGTAGGCCCCACATGGTTTGCCTCTTTTTTAACATAACACGTCAAGTCGCAATTTGTTTGTTCACCCGTGGTAGACGATCCTCCCTCCACCAAGTGGACAACCAGTACACGTGCCAAATTACCACGTGGGCTGCCTTTTTCGTACAGAAATGAGCTCCACCGTGTACCCGCGCGGGTGTGGTTGGGAAAGAGACGGCAGTACGTGCGCCGTGCATGCACCTCTTCTCTTCGTGCACGTCCCCCACCTACGTGGGTGTGTGTGAGAGATACAAACCGCGTTCGTGAGTGTTTTTTTGTTTTGTGGTGGGGGTTGGGGTGGGGGGTTGATTTCATGAATTATTTGTGGGAATATGTGTCGATGACATCTCAAATTTTTTTTGCATGCAATGTGTGTGAAATGGAGGCCTATCCATATCATACATAGAGGGTCGGGCAATCCACGAGAAGAGAGGGAGGGGTCATAGCTATTGATAGAGTCGAAGGGAGGATCAAGTGGGTGGGTGCGAGATCGATGAAGAGAGCCATCGAAATTGTGTGTGTGTACAAGTCAAAGATATTGGGCGACTGGCCTACCGGAACGTTAGAGGGCACACGTCAAGTTTGTGTGTGGCAGGGAGACATGACTACCGGAACCATACTATACATCAAACAATCTCACATTTTATTTGAATTTGTGATAATGTGTGGCGTTTGCAGCTTACAACTAAATATCAAACAATCTAAACAATACTATATATCGAACATTCTCACATTTTATTTGAATTTGTGGTAATGTGTGGTGTTTGCGACTCACATCTAAGTACTTGTAGGCGTAGGGGGCGGGGCACCATACATAATGTGATAAACACATTATACATATGAGACATGGTTTAGATTATGAAGATCGAGCTAGAGCTAGAAATGTAATGTGATTTGAAATCAAAATAAAGTGGATTCAAAAAATCTAGTTCGAGTTCATATAGTACACATAGTTCATATGTAACTCGAGACTAATCATGTGGTGTGCTGTGAAGATAATACACAAACGATGGTTTAACTTGACAATAATGATGATTGTAGATCTTATTAAAACAGATAAACGAATTCAAATGCTTTGACTTCACAACAATCATTACTGTAGATCTTATTCAAATAGAGAAACGGTTTAGTTCATATTGAAGTGGTAGTATATACATTTGGAATGCACTAAAACGTTCATTTGAGTAGTAGTTTGCATGCATTATACACGTAGCGAAATATTTTAATTGAACATAACATGAATTCAAAGTTTTGAATGACATTTGTAGGGCGCATTGATTTGGTACAGTACATGTTAGGCTTGTCCTGAAATTTCAACCCGCGCCTTGTTAGCCCAAAATATTTAAGATATATCTTTGTCTCGTTGTGCTCCGACAACTCCCTCCATCTCAACCCGCGCCTTGCTATTCCGAAATTACAACGCGCGCGAAAACTCCCACCTCCTGTGAATCCCGACACGCGAAATGCCCATGGTACCCCTGAACCGAAAGAACCGCCACATTTCGGACAAGCGCGTCTCTAAGCCATGGTTCCCCACTGCCATCCCATCCGCCCACCCATTCGTACACAAAGGCCGCGAAAACCTGCGAAGAAACCCACACCCTGCTCCGTCTGCCACCCAGCCGGAGCCTCTTCCCTGACGACGTCGTCCACAGCAACACCTCGACGTCCCTCATCCATCGTATCGGATGAGGATCCGTCGTCGATCTCATCGTCCCGCCGGTTCAGCCACCCCATCCTCCACCTCCAAGGAGTTGCCCCGATGTTCCCCTTGTCTTTCGCGCCACCTCCATTCCCACACCGCCGTCTTCACGTGCACCACCGGAAGAGCATCATCATCACCGTTTCCTCGGATGAAGCTGCGGCCTAATCGGCGCCACCAAAGAGGTTGTACAGTAATCACCGCATTTTCTTCTTGATCCGTTCTCTCGGTGCTGCCGGCGCTCGGTCCCGAGCCGACACGGCGTGGCTCCATCCACGGCGGCGTCGCCGGCCACTTCCTCCACGGCGTCGCTCCCTCGGTGGTGACGTCCACATTAGTAGGACCTGCTGCTGCTTTAGCTCTCGCTCGCGCTGCTGCTCTGCTCTTGCTCTCGGTCCCCTTCCTGGTCTGCTCTTGCTAATGCTCTTGCTCGCGCTTCTGCTCTCGCTCTTGCTCTTGCTTGTGATGCTTCTTCGATTTAGCTACACTTCACTCCGATGCCGTCGGGGTGAAGGAAGAATCAGCTGCAGCGGGGAGGGGGGCTCGCCGAAGAGGTACCCCATTATCTATCTTAGGGTTCAGGATGGGGGCGGTGGTCGTCGGCGGGGTGTTGGCGGGGCGGTGGCGTGGGGATCGCCGGAGAAAAAGCTCGGCACGGGGGGGGGGGGCTAGAGGGATGGCCGGGGCGGCGGCGGACCAGCAGTGGGGAGTGTTTTCGGGCGGGCGGGGCGGCACACCGCCGGCCATGGGCCGCGGGGGGCTGCTGTTTGGCCGGCTCAGGGGGTGGAGGTTCAAGATGAACCGCGGGCCCTTGATTTCATATCCAACGGCTGCAAAATCGACTGACCAGAGATGAAAAAGTTAGTCGATCGACGTGTAGCCTCACCTTGCTAGCGCCTTCAGTTTCGACAGCAAAATTCAGTTTCGACAGTTAAGTTCAGTTTCGACAGTTAAGTTCAGTTTCGACAGTTAAATTCAGTTTCGACAGTTAAGTTCAGAGATGAGCGGCTGATGTATTTTACATCTAGCACTTTGTGTTTATGTATTTTACGTCATGTATTGGAGATGCTATTAGAATTCCACTCAGGTTAACATTGTTCGTTGTCTCTCTTGTCCTGCTTCAGCCTCGGTGTCGTACAACTCACCGGAGCTGCTCCAACGACAAAACCCTCCATCACAACGGAGCAGTACCTCGGGCTCCATCTCTAGACGCCTAAGATCTTCTTCCCCTCCTCCGACAGCCAAGTCAGCCGGATCATCCTCACCGGCCAACCCAATCATGCTGAGATCGACATGGCTTCGCCAAAGAGGTTGTACACTTGTTGCATCTCTTTTTTACTCTACATGTTATATATATTGTCCACTGAGCACACGGATTTGTTCCTTTAGTGTCTCCTTGAAAGAAAAAACGTAGGAATTTTAATTTTTCACTTGTCCTCCTTTTCAAATTCCTATTCATGAAGCACAAGACTAAGAGATAGTAGCATAATAGCATTATAACCGTATATTTTCTTGTGGTTTGACTTAATCTCACCATGCTTCTTTGCATCCTGTGATCTTCCAATTGTTGTGAATCAAACACCCAGATTGGCAGAAATCCTGTGTTTTTAAATTCTCTGTTTTGCACGTGCATTCCTATCCTATTCCTGTCTATTTCCTATCCCTACATTGTTGGAATCCTCCAATTCAAACAAGCCCTTACAGAATTACTTCTCTTACAGATAGTTGTCAAAGAAAACCTTGCGTGGCTTGTCCCGCTCCTGCTGCGCCGTCGTCCACCCTAGCTCAGCTGCTCCAACGACAGAAGGGTCCAGCACAGCAGGGATCCGGCCTCCAGACTATCTTTCGCCGCCTCAGATCTTCTTCCCCGTCGCTGGCAGCCATGAAAACTGCACTACCTTCATCAACCGAGCAGATGACCTCGAGGACTACACGGGTTCGCAAGAGAGATCGCACTCTTTCGTTTCTGCTTATGTTATGCATCGCTTAATATTACATGCTACTTTATCATCCTGTTCACCAATTAGACTCTGAGTCGGCTCCAAACTAATGGTCAAACTTGAGTTTTTAAATGGTTGTGGGTCACATATCGGGGCCGCTATCAATAGTATCTATCTACTATCTGGGTAATCTTCGGTGTCTACTATGAGTTTCATGTTGGGTGGGAAACAAACAGTAAAGAAGCCATTATCTGTATTTTTTAACTGAAGCCATTATCTGCCTGCTATTATTGGTTTTGGGTCTATCCACAGGTTGCTACCATCACTCTGAATTTTTGCATGCACTCCTTACATAATCTCACTATGTTTTATTCCTATGCATGACAGTTATTGTAAACAATGGAACTGAACATGTAGAGCAAAAGAGACGAGTCTTGCGTGGCAATAAAATTTCATGCAGATGTCGCTCCATGGTAGGCGCAAAGGCAGCCCCCCTCCACGCATTTCGGATTGTAATCGAGAGGAAGATATTTGTTCTGAGGGGGATTCAGAAGGAGAAGACAACTCCTATTTACCCCCTGAGGTCTTCGCTCTAACTTGGCATCCTAATGTTGGTTATATCATGCATATGGTGTCTTGCATTGCTTACTTTATACATCAAATATGTCATCTGCTTAGTTTAGACATCCTTTGTGCGAATGCCATCTGTTTAGTTTATTCATCGTTTATGTGAATTATGCAACGCCATCTTGTTTAGCCAGATATCATATATGTGAATTTTGCAATGCCATCCTGCTTAGCCAATCATCTTATATGTAAATTATATCAGGCCATCCTTTTTTTCGTTACATATTACATTTGTCAACAATGGTATTACATTCTACTGCTCTTCGTGTGCATCAGCCATTTGACACGGTGATGGCAGATTCTGGAGTGAAAACAAGGTCTTCAGAGCAGACTATGCTATCTGACGAAGCGCATATCTTGCTAGTTACGGATAGCTCCTTAGAGGAGGATTCAGAGACAGGTGACCAGTCCTATTCCCCCCCGAGGTGTATGCTCTAACTTGGCAGGGTTATGTTGCTCATATCGTGCGTATGGTGTCTCGCATTGCTATGTCATTTGATTAGTTTAGACATGCTTTGTGTGAATGCCACCTGTTCAGTGTCTAATTACCATATATGTGAATTATGCATTGCCATCTTGTTGCAAGACATTATATATGTGAATTATACAATGCTATCTTGTTGCGAAGGCATTATATATGTGAATTATGCAGTGCCATGTTGTTTAGCCAATCATCATGTATGTGAATTATATCATGCTATCATTTTTTTGTATTATGTGTTCCATTTGTCGACAACGTTTGTATATTCAACTACTCTTCCTGTGCATCAGCCATTTGAAGCGGTGATGGAAGTATCTGGAGTGAAAACAAGGTATTCAGAGCAGACAATGCTACCTACTGAAGCAGACATCTTGCTGGTTACAAAGAGATCCTCAGAGGAGGATTCAGAGACTGATGACCAGTCCTATTTTTCCCCTGAGGTCTATGCTCAAACTTGGCAGGATTATATTACCCATGTCATGCATGTTGTCTTGCATTGCTTAGTTTTTACATCATATATGGATTGCCATCTGCTTACTTGCTTACTATATAAATCATATATTTGAATTATATCATGCCATCATGTTTACATAGTACATACACATCATCTATCTGAATTACGGCATGGCAACCCATTTAATAAAGACATCATATAGTTATATCATCTCATCCTGTTTAGTGTTTACAGTCATCATATTTTGAATTATGGCATTCTATCCGTGAATGTATGTGAATTATGGCATGCCAACCTATTTAATAAACACATTATATAGTTATGTCATGTCATCCTGTTTACATAGCCTCATATTTTGAAATATGTCTTTCCATATTTTTTAGTTAGCCATCATAATGTGAAATTGTGTCATGCTATCCTGTTTAGTTAGCCATCATATATGTGAAATTGTGTCATGCTATCCTGTTTGGTTAGACAACATAAATATGAATTGTTTCATGCCCTCTTTTATTCCCCACTATCCATTGCACCTGTCTATCATACAATGTCTATACTTTCAATTACTTTTCTTGTTTACCAGCCATATGAATTGGAGAGCGTGATGGCAGTATCTAAGGGAGTAACAACACGGTCTTCAGAAAAGATAGTGCTACCAGTTGACGCAGATAGAACCACTGTTGTACTTACCCAAGGACCAGATCCACCACACATAACCCGGACTCTCGCAGATTGTACCCCTACCCAGTTGGACAGAGAACCAGCTACACCCCTTCTAACCCCAACCCCGGCAGATAGTAACCCGGTTCCAGTTGACACAACACCGTCTCCACCACAGAGCACCCAAACACGAGCAGTTAGTAAGGGAACTGCAGTACCCAAAGCACGAGGACCACCACTCCGAATCCCAACTCAACGCTTAAAGGAGAAGAATATTTTGTTCTCAGGTCAGGTTATGTAGCTATGGTTCATACTCCTTTGCTCTTGCATTACTGTATTTACTCATACCAACTATTTTCAAATTCGAAAGATGGAATTGAAACTCCAATGGCGCAACAGGTATGTTTTAAACCTGTTTCTTTAACTGGTTTGCTGTTGTTACCTGCTCTATGTTGATTTCAGTTTCAATTGAATAAACAGTTATGTTCTCATGTCATGCACATTACAAGTGTTGTTATTGCTCTATAGTTACCAACACTTATATTCTGTCTATTCTGCTTTGTCTTGAACAAATATTATTTGAACTGTGTCTCTATCTTGATTTGGCAACAAAAACTAGAATGATATAGACCATAAAGTGACCAAGGTACATAGATATATGTTTGTTTCATGTTGTTATCCTGTCCACTTTACTACTGAACTCATTTACCAAAATGAGTTTCATATACAACATGGTAAACATATGATGTGTCTGCTTGTTTCTCTTTTAGAATGCGGACAAAATATTGGAGAACAGTACCACGTTATCCAATGGTAAAGGAAGTAATGCAGATAAGGTTCAAGATAGTGAGACATCCCTGTTGGTCTCCAAGAAAGCTGATAAAAACTATCTTGACGATAGTGAGGGAACCCAAAAGTCCTGTCTTGATGTAGTGTTCGAGTTACTGGCCACTACTGCTGGCACAAGCTCTTCGAACTCGCTGCCTGAATCAGTTCGTCTTCTTGAGTCTCAACTTCAAGTTGAAAGACATCGATCAGATGTGCTGCGGCAGGAAGCTGAAGGGCTGAGGAAGTCCCTGCAGAATTCAGATGCATATTTTCTGGTGCAACAGCAAGCGCTGGAGGATTTAAGCGCCAAACTAGAGAAAGTTAATAAGCTTGCTAAGCATCTTGCCAGCATTATGGGTACCCAGGATATTGTTTCTTGAGATCTTCTGAAGTGGTTTCAGTTCTGGATTTGTTTTGCTGCGGCGTTTATTTGCGCTGGTCGCCAACTTTGACAACCAGTGTATATGATATGCTGCTTTGTTCCCTATATTTGCACTGGTGGCGAACTTTGATGCCCAGTGGATGTAATATGTGTAATAGCCGTGATAGCCTAGCGTTAGTTGCTTGCTTATTTATTTCCTTGTTGTCTTGTTTATTCGTTTTCTTGTAGTCATTGCAGTTCTTTTTCCGCGGTTAGCTAGTGGCTGCAATAACCTATTTTTTTTAAACTAGGCCACAATAACCATGGGCTAATATTTACTGTAGTGACACTGGGCCTCCTACTGGCCGTAGAAACAGTGGACCTTCTATGGGCCATAGAAACAATGGGCCTTCTATGGGCCGTAGAAACAATGGGCCTTCTACGGGCCGTATTATCAATGGGCCTTATACGGGTCGTATAATCGATTGGCCAAACATGGGCCAAACAGACCGCATTATGGCCGTAAACGGGCTAGAGTTGGAATCGTTTGTTCATGGGCCGACCATAACGGGCCATCGTTAATAGGCCGTATTTGATGACGCTATGAAAACGGCCCAACGTATTAACGGACCACAAACGGGCCAACTGTAACCACATGCTGAATTTGGCCCACAAGCAGAAAATGACAGTAACGGGCCATAAGTAAACGAATGCTAGAAATGAGCCCAAGAATAAATGGGCTCTGAGAAGGCCGAAAGATAACATGGGCTGGAAATGGCCCAACGGAATAACGGGCCGTTAATGGGTATAAAGTGATACACTGTTCATTACGGGCCAGTTTCATCACAGGCCGTTAATGGGTGTAAAGTGATACAATGTTCATTACGGGCCAGTTTCACCACGGGCCGTTAGTAGGCCAAGAGTTACATAGGGCCTCATATGGGCCGAAAGACGTCATGGGCCATACATGGGCCAGAAGTGAAAACGAGCTGGAATCATATTGGATGGCCTAGATGACGCTACTGGGCCTAATTCGGATAGGGAGTAACGGGCCTTGGGTTAGCGAGCTGTAAATGGACTATAATCGAATAGGCCGTTAACAGGCTTTCCATGGGCCGACCCGCCAGCTTTTGACCAAGTCAAATGGGCCGGCCTTTAAATAGGAATGCGCCTCTGTTGGGCCGTGCCACATGTCGACATATCATAGGCGACTTCCGTCCAATGAGTGGTTGACATCTGTCCCAACGATGAGCCGACACGTGTTTCCTCCAGCCAATGATGATTTTACACGTGGAAAATCCCCATTGGTCAGGGCTGTTAACGGGTTATCGGATCCAAAACCCGACCCGATAGCTTAACGGTGTTTCGTTACGGTGGATGCCATGTGTCGGTCACCCTTGACGAAAGCACTTCTATGACGCGTGATTTATCGTCATGGAAGTGGACACTTCCGTGATGATAATTTTGGTAATGTCATGGAACACTTCTACGACAGCACAGGTATGACTATCTTGATTCTGTCATAAATTTGTCATGGATGTACATGCATGACAGAAAACACGACCTACTGTGACAAACATGTATCATCACGGAAGTGTATTTTTTTGTAGTGTTGCTCCTCTACTACCGCTACTTGATGGGTGATCGGCGGAGTTTTAATTTCTCTCTGGTCGGGTTTAAGCCCAATCGATCATAGTCCATGGCGACCCCCAGGGCGGTGACGCGATCTAGGAGCTTGTTTAAAGATAGCAGCTCCGCCGGATCCATCTGCTTGGAGTACTTAGAGTCAAACTGACGAGGATTTTTGATGACCCGAGAAGTCATCGTCGGCTTAATGGCCGAATGGGCGGTCATAATGAAGCCGCCCAGCCGGAGGGTTTGGCCTGGGGGCAATGCTCCTCCGGAGGTGACGTTGTCCTTGAGAACAAGGCGAGCCATCGATGCTATCTTTTCACGGAACAATGGAACTCTCAATGAAAGCACCAATGTCGGTGTCAAAACCAGCGGATCTCGGGTATGGGGTCCCAAACTATGCATCTAGGATCGATGGTAACAGGAGCGGGGGACACAATGTTTACCCAGGTTCGGGCCCTCTCTATGGAGGTAATACCCTACTTCCTGCTTGATTGATCTTGATGAATATTAGTATTACAAGAGTTGATATACCACGAGATCGTAATGGCTAAACCCTATCAGTCTAGTCAGGCTATGATTATTCGGAGGGTGTCTACAGACCTAGCCCTCCGGTTTATATAGACACGGGAGGGATCTAGGGTTACACAAGGTCGGTTACACAGAAAGGAATCTTCATATTTGGTCGCCAAGCTTGCCCTCCACGCCAAGAAGAGTCCCATCCGGACACGGGCAGGGTCTTCGGTCTTCGTATCTTCACAGCCCATCAGTCCGGCCCATATCCAATAGGTCGGACGCCCGAGGACCCCTTAGTCCAGGACTCCCTCAATGCGGTCCACAGGGACTCTGCCGACGAGTCTGAGTGGGAGAGCGTCGAGTCCACAGCCGAAGTCCGTATGTCTGGCACCGAGCCGCATGGCCCCCTAGGGTAGATCGGCCCCCGTGATGGGCACGTTGGCATTTTGCAGAGACACAACAACGACGACCAGGGGGGTGATCGCTCTCCCCACCATGAGCCTTACATTCCCTAGGCTCTCACTCAGGAGCAGCATGACGAGCTCCGTCGAAAGAATGAGAAGGCCCTACACACTTCCATTACTAGGACAACTCCCGAGGTCCTGGCCATGGATTCGGCGCACTTGGCCACTTTGGCCGAGCGAGACCACCTAGAGCAGTTGCAGAAGGATCTGGATGACCTCGCTCTCCATCAGCCTAGTTCCAGTCGGCATAAGCATCGGTTGTTCCCAAGTGATCAACCTCGAAGGTACCAGGTGCTCAACATCCCATTGCAAAACCTGGCAGTGGCTACCAGGATCGATGATTCTATTCAGCCCTCCAGCTCGGTGGCCGGGGAGGGGATCCACCAAATCCAAGTTCTCCTGAAGACAACTTTGTTGCAGAACATGACAGTGTCACAGTCCCGTGACCGCATCCACAGCGCATCGGTTCATGCCAAGACTGTTCAATTGGCCCATAGTCCACTCGGCTCAGGGAGGCTCTGGGCGTCACCCCCTCGAAGATCAGTACGGAGATTGAAGGCGTGACCGAGTCACTTCTTCCCGGCGACACGACGATTACGACCGCACTTAGATGCCCCCCTCTGTGGAACATCTCATATGGGTGCCAGCCCTATGATGATAGGCATTTGCGTGGGGACGATCGAAGGCCGAGTCCACTGCACCATCCAGAAGACCTTCGAGACCCACGGTTCAATGCGGGATCCATTCTCGCTCAGAATCTGGTCGACAGGGGTCGGGCCCTGTGGGAAGGTCTCGACATGGACGTTCCGAGTGGTTCTGCACCTTCCGGCAAAGAGTGCTTCAACCTATACATTCGGGCTGACACATCCCCAACAACTTCAGGCTGGCGACGGGAATCAGCAAGTTCACTGGCGAGTCGAAGCCAAAAATTTGGCTGGAAGATTACCGAGTGGGGGTTTAGATCAGTAGCGGCAATGACAACATGGCCATGAAGCACCTGTCGCTAATGCTCGAGGTGTCTGCACAGGCCGGGCTCAACCTGCTCCCACCCGATAGCATATTCCGCTGGGATGACCTAGACCGACTCTTCATCAAGACATTCGAGGGCACGTACAAGTGACTGGGTGGTCTGTTAGAACTACAACAATGTGTCTAGAGGCAAAACAAAACTCTTTGGGAGTACATTCAACGGTGGACTACCCTACATAACACAATGGAGAATCTCACTGAGCACCAGGCAATATGCGCCTTCAAGGCCGGCGTCAGGTATCGAGAGCTGACCCTAAAGTTCGGCCGAACTAAGATCCTGACTCTCAATCGGGCAATGGAAATAGCCAGTCAGTACGCCAATGGCAAGGAGGAAGATCGACTGAGGAGCAGCAAAGGCCGAGGTAGAGACGCTCATCAGTCGGACAACAACAAGAGGAAGAAGCCGAAGCGGAAGGCCTAGGCAGCTAGCAATGCCAAGGTCGTAGCTTTGGCCGGCCAAAGCAAAGGCGAAGGCTAGCCAAAGCAGAAAAAGGAGTGGGCAAGCAAGAAGAAATCTGCCCCGAAAAGTGATATTCTTGGTCAGCCCTGCCAGATTCATACGAAGAAAGACGGAAGACGACAATCTGATTCTGCCTAAGCACACCACTCGGGAGTGTCAGCTGCTCAAGCCAGAGATGCGGCAGGATTCCTTGGGCAACAAGGATGAGGACGACGATGATGATGGGGGCAAGAACGCCTCCGGGTACCCCAACATCGAGAAGGTCCGAACGATCTTTGTTGTCGTCGAAAGCAAGAGCTGACTAAAGGTTATTAACCGGAAAGTCGGTATGGCATTTCCAATTGTCACTAAATACCTTGACCAGGACAAGACGCCCATCACCTTTGATCAGTCAGATCACTCGGCCCACATACCGACCCCTGGGCGGCAGGCTCTAGAGGCCCACCCAGCTGTAGGAGGCGTCTGACCGCGTAAGGTCCTCATGGACAGCGGCAGCGGGCTGAATATCATTTACGCCGATACCTTGGAGGTGATGGGCATCCTGATGCCCGACTGAGCAAGAGCAGTGATACGTCTCCAATGTTTCTATAATTTATGAAGTATTCATGCCATGTTTATTATAATTTTGTATATTTTTGTGCACTTTTATATTATTTTTATGGACTAACTTATTAATCTAGTGCCAAGTGTCAGTTCTTGTTTTTTGCATGTTTATTGTTTCATGGAAATACCATACCAAATGAAGTCCAAACGCGATAAAAATTTACGGAGATTTTTTATGGAATATATGTGATATTTGTGAGGAAGAATGAATGCAAGACGGTGCTCGAGGACCCCACAAGGCGCCAGCGTGCAGCCTACCCCCTGGTCGCGCCCTACCGCCTTGTGGGCACCTTGTAGGTTGACTGATGCACTTCTTTCGCCGCAAAAAATATAATTTCCAGATAAAAATCCCCTCAAAATTTCAAGCCAATCAGAGTTACAGATCTTTGGGAATATAAGAAATGGTTTTTGGCCAGAAGCAGAAGCGCTGAAACAGAAGGAAACAGAGAGAGAGAGAGAGAGATCCAATATCGGAGGGTCTCTTGCCCCTCCGGGTACCATGGAGGCCAAGGAACAGAGGGAGAACCTCTCCCCATCTAGGGGGGAGGCCATGGAGGAGCATGATGGAGGAGGAGCCTCTCTTTCCCTATCTCTCGGTGGTGCCGGACTGTCGCCGAGGGAACCATCGCCGTGGTGATCGTCTTCATCAACATCACCTCCCTCATCTCTTTTCAGCGGTCCACTCTCCCACACCCTACTATACTCTCCTACTTGAACATGTTGGTTTATGCCACATATTATTATCCAATGATGTGTTGCCATCCTATGATGTTTGAGTAGATTTCTTTTGTCCTTTGGGTTGATCGATGATCTTAATTGGTTTGAGTTGTATGTTTTATTTTGGTGCTTTACTATGGTGCCTTCCATGCTGCGCACATGTGGGGGGTTCCCGCTGTAGGGTGTTGTAATACGTTTGTGATTCGCTTATAGTGGGTGGCTAGAGTGACAAAAGCTTACACCCGAGTAAGGGGGTTGTTGTGTATGGGAGTAAAGGGGACTTGATACTTAATGCTATGGTTGGGTTTACCTTAATGATTTCTAGTAGTTCCGGATGCTTACTAGAGGTCCAACCATAAGTTCATATGATCCAAGTACGGAAAGTATGTTAGGTCATGCCTCTCCCTCAAATAAAATTGCGATAATGATTACCGGTATTGTTATCAATTGCCTAGGACAATTCCGCACACCATACCATCATTATTCCACACTCGCTACTTGTAATATAATATAATATATTCCAAATTGATTTAGTCAACACCTGTATTTATATTTTAGCTCTCCGATATCATGCAAAGTTATCCTCTTTATACCCACAACGTAGTTTTATTTCTCGTTTCTAGATGAAAGCAAACGATCGGTGTACGTAGGGTTGTATCAGTGGCAGATAGGACATGAGAGAATATTGATATTACCTTTAGCTCCTTCTGGGTTTGACATTCCATACATATCACTTCCATCTTTGGAAATTGCTATGATGATTCCTTGCACTTAGGGATTATGAAGCTCTTTTCTGGTGCCGTTACCGGGGAGCAATAGCGTGGGGTTCATATTTTTGTGTATGCTCACTACTATAGGATGCTGCTAACACGACACTACGATCAGAGACCCTTTGATGAAACTGTGTGCGATGCATTAATTGGAAATGGTGATGTAAAAAACCGTCAAAAAAGGTGCAAAACATTTGCGATGGATGATGCATCAAACACGGTTCAGATTTTAGTTGCGTGTGCGATGAGGGGCATACAGTTGATCTTTACGAACTGTTTGCAATGAGACGGAACAATAGAAACGGGCGGCCAAATCAAGGTGTGTGCGATGTTACGACATACAGTTCACTCTGATGAACCGTTTGCGATGATTGAGATGAACACAAACAATTCGGCATAACAAGATGTGTGTGATACCGGGCAAACAAGTCGGTAATCAGAATTGTGTGCGATCATTATAGACAGCCCATACGGTCTTTTTTTGTGAATTGTGTGCTCATTAGGGCACACAGTTCACCAAACCAACCTATGGGCGATAATGTAGAAGATCTCTGTCGAATACATATTACTAACCGTCTGCGATGAGATTGACAAGATAAACAGAGATATATACAGTCTGCTTAATTTAGTCCTTCTTCTTGTTGTTGCTGTTGTTGTTGTTGGATGGCCCCGCGACATCGTCTTGGCGAGGACGCTTCTTGCTGCTAACCGTTGGCTTATCATCATCGCGGTCATCGTCATCGTCATTGCTGTCGTCGTCCTCCTCCTCCTCGTTCGACCATTCCTCCTCATCATCATTGATGTCCTCTTCTTCGTCCTCCAATGGCTCCTCGTCCGTCTGGTTGTCGTCTGACGACTCTGGAGGCGGCGGCCCTTCCATGAACCGGATATAATCGAGGTCTGGGCTCGACGCCGAACTCATGGAAGACGAGCGGGATGATTCCAATGTTGACCTATCATCGGGCGCCAGACTACTGGCCGAACTATCATCCTCGCCGTTGCTCGACATGGCTGCAGAGTGTGTGCCAATGTGTAGCGCGGCCTACCGGGGACGATGAAGATGGTGGACACTTAAGTGTGCGGGGTATGCAGAGAAGAGGAACTGCCAATTGAAGTGGGGTTTTTTTCTTGCATGGGGGGGGGGGAATTGAAGCGGTGGTTGACACATTATCTAACCGCTGATATAATCAACCACAATTATTTGTACCCAGTCGCTCCAAATTCCCGGGGTTGTGCAGGACTCCTATTGGCTATTTGATTGGTTTCCTTTTTCAGGACAAAAACAAGGAACGAGTTTTGGGATTATGCATCGGTACCGGTACGAACAGAGTAGGACAATTGGCAAGCAATACATTGAGCTCTTCTTATTGATAAAGCTAGTAATAATCAAACTAGAAAGGAAAAGAAAAATTTCTGCATGAATCTTCGCGTAATATCAATGGCATAGGACCTAGATGTGCATTACTTAGAGCGCATCTAGATGTGCTTTAGCAATACTGTCAAACAAAACCCCTAATCATCATTGCAAAAAGCGATAGAACATGGCTAATGCGACAACCACAACTACACATGCTAGTTCCTTCTTGTCTCTTTCTTTCATCTGTTGCCTGTGATTCATTCTTTCTTGCTTCATCGTACTGATTGTACATTCCAGATCAGTCAGTTTCTTCTTCAGCTTTAAGCTATCTTCTTTGAGCTTGGTAATAGCACTCCAAGCCTTGCCATGCTATTCTTCATCTAGCCAATTAACAAAGGCACAAGTCGCATATCCCTGCCAATGTTAAATAGTATTGGATGAGCGGTGGCATTAACTAAAGTGAAATGATGAACTTAATTAGCACTAACCTCTAAGGGGCAACTGAGAAACCGCCTGCCAGTATCAAATCCCTCTATGCATACACATCGAGTGGGAGTGTACCCGTGCACACAACTCAGCTTTTGGTAAGTCTCGGTGGCGCAAAACTCGGAGTCGAATTCGTGTTGCGGGAGTCTGGAGTCATGCTCCGGATCCAGTGGTAGATCGCTTTCCTTGGGGGTCATTCAAGACGGATTCAGCAAGGAGCTATACTTTGGACATGCTAAAATAGATTGGGATAGATTGGAACCTGACATGACGATTCTGATCCGTAGTACACCTGTCTTCTGATGACCTTAGGAAAGTGCTCGGCAGTGACCGCCGTCGTGGCAGCGATACGAGCAGGAGCAGCCGCACCGAAACCATCAGCATCACTCGTCCACATTCCCCCAATGTTAGCGTCACGTGAGGGAATTTGGAGGCTATGTAGGGATTTGGGGGAAATGGGGAAACTATGGAGATAAGCTGACGGTCGGGAACTACTTATGGCACTATATGTTGTATACGACACACTGTTTATAAATGTCGTTTGTGTGTTAGGTATTACAACGTCACACACAATTTCCGCACCAAATCGTGTGAGAACACAACGTAGGTTAGACACGGTTGCTGTTACATAACCGTATGTGATGTACTATCATGTCCATATAATTGAGTTACGGTGAGATACCATGTAAACAGCCGCTCTGCGGATATATCCCTCAAAAGAAACAGCCGCTCTGCGTATAGAGATGGTGGCGACAGCCTAGGCAGCGGCTACCGGAGAAGAGGTCAATCCTCGGTCGGTGGGCGATGGTGGCGTCATAGGAGGTCAATCCTCGGTCTGCGGCGGGAGATTGGAGGATCTCAACCATCGAGGTCGGCGGCGGCGTGATTCAAGCACATCCATCGCGGTCGATGGCGGGATAGTGGAGGTCGAACTTCAGGCGGCAGCCGCACTAAGCTTTGCTCCTCGACCCTGCGTCTCGGCGTGCCGCCGCATCGCGCTTGTCTGTCTGCTGGGTGGAGGTCGCCGCGTGGCTAATTAATTAAGGTATTCTTTTCATGAGTGGCTTAATTAAGGTATTCAATTCCTAAAGGTAGTGTTGTACTAGTACTATGCGTGTAAATTGACTGGCCATTAATTTTTGTCATTGCACGTCTGCATAACAACATGGAGCACCCTCAGTAATTATTAAAATAAAACCTTGTGATTTATGCACGCATCTTTGGCCAGCAGTTAATCCGTGTATTAATGTTGTTGTTTTGTTTTTAATTACCATTCGTGTGCTACAGATGGCATGATCTTGATGGATGAAGAATCAGAAAACCACATATTTTATCAGTGGCGTGACAGAGTTCATGAATTTGGCTGAAAGTACAAAGAGGAGAATTGGTGATGCGGATTACATCCTGTGTCCATGTACTGATTGTGCCAATACAGAGTCACATGAAGTTGCAGATGTCCAGATGCACTTAGTCTCTAGGGGATTCACGGATGGATATACACGTTGGACCAGACACAGTGAAGAGGAGGTCATGGATGAAGATACCCAGGGTAGTGGGATGCCAAACCCCGATCAGTGTCACATGGATGTTGATTCTAACATCGGGGCAGATGCGTCCAGCTACCAATGGAACACCGAAAAGCAGAAAATCCCACTAGAAAACCAAGATGTCAATGCAAATGACGACGATCTTGATATGCCAGATTTTGCTGCTATGTTTGCAGATTTCGAGGGCCCAAAAAAGGATATGATTGGGTACAAGGATCTACCAACCATTGATGCAGACTCCAAGAAAGAATTGTATCCATGTTGCAAAAAGAAATATTCTAGGTTGAGTGCCACCCTAGCGCTTCTCAGATTTAAAGCAGCAAACGGTCTATCAAACAAGGGCTTCATAGAGATGTTAGGTCCTTTCAAATAAATTCTTCTGAAAGATAATGTGCTCCCCAGAAGGACTAATGAAGCAAAGAAAATTGTTTGCCCATTGGAACTTGAAGTACAAAAGATACACGCTTGTGTGAATGATTGTATATTGTACCATGGTGAGTACAAAGATTAGAGTGCATGTCCCACATCCAAGCATCTACGATACAAGCGCAGGAGATCAAAGGACAAGTACAAATTGGATGGCAAGATCAAGACAGGAATCCCGTTCAAGGTTGTTTGGTACTTGCCTTTAATTCCAAGGTTGAGGCGTTTGTTTGCAAACCCTAGAGAGGCAAAGAGGTTGCGGTGGCATCATGATGAGAAAATTGTGGATAGGTTTATGCGGCACCCGAAAGATGGGGATCAGTCGACAAAAAGTTTGAAATTTTTTCCAAGGATCCTAGAAGTATAAGGCTCGGGGAGTGTACTGATGGGATGAATCCTTTTGGCGATATGAGCACCAATCACAGCACATGGCTGGTGCTTCTGTGCATATATAACTTAGCTCCTTGGTTGTGTATGAAGAAAAAATACATTATGATGTCAATGATTATCCAAGGACCGAAGAAACCTGGAAATGACATCGACATTTACTTTCAGCTACTGTTAGAAGAACTGCTGACAGTGTGGATAGATGCGCCTGCTATAAAATGTTATGATGCTTACAGAAAGGAGATTTTTGATCTACATGCGATGCTAGTGCACACCATTCAAGATATGCCGGCATTAGGCAACACATAGGGGCAGAAAAAAAGGAGATGTAGGGTGTGTCACATGCATGGATAGGACAGCCAGTAGAAGACTTCCCAACTCGCGCAAAACAGTGTATTTGCATCATCGTAGGTTCTTGCAGAAAAATCACCCATACCAAAATATGAAAGCTGAATTTGATGGTATGGCAGAGGCAGGTGCGGGCCCAAGACCCTATGACGGGGAGGTGGTCCACAACATGGCTAAAAAAAATTAATGTTGTGCTTGGCAAGAACCACCCTTTGACGGTGAAACAAACACCCAAGGGTCAAGTGTTTAAGAAGAAATCAGTGTTCTAGAAATTACCTTTCTGGGAGATTCTACGTGTACGCCACTGCATCGATGTCATGCATGTAGAGAAGAACGTATGTGAAAGCATCCTTGGTACTCTGCTCAAGATTAAAGGTAAAAGGAAGGATGGTGACGGTTCACGGCTCGATATGCTTGCTGGTCAATCAAAACGCAAGAGTGAAGCAGAAGATGATGAAAAATTCATCAAAGCTCGCCAGAGTTACAATTTTAGTACAAAAGAAGCAACACAGTTCTTCACCTATTTGTTTTCAGTTAAGACACCCTCTTCCTATTGCGCAAACATCAAAAGTCTCGTGGATGTGAGCTCAGGTAAAATGAAGTTGGGACACATGAAGTCACATGATTGCCACGTAATGTTGACACAAATCCTCCCGGTGGCCATCAGGAATCCGATGGACAAAGATATAAGAAACACACTCATTGACCTCTATGATTTCTTCAACCAACTATGGCAGAAAGTTGTAAATCCTGAAGAGTTGGATCATATGCAAGATGATATTGCAAGAATATTGTCCAACCTAGAGATGTTTTTCCCACCGTCATTCTTTGATGTCATGGTCCATCTCACTTTGCACTTTGTCGATGAGATAAAGTATTGTGGTCCTGTGTTTCTTCGCAACATGTATCCCTTCGAGCGGTTCATGGGAATACTGAAGCGCTTTTGTCGGAACCGAAACCATCTAGAGGCAAGCATCCTACAAGGTTATACCGCGGAGGAGGTGGTTGGGGTTTGCACGGAATACATGAAACAAATACCTATAGGTTTTCCCCTCTCTCGCCACGAGGGAAGGCTAAAAGGTAAGCTGGTCCTTGCTGGCACGCAAATGGCTGCACCTAGAGAGTTGGCAGAGAAAGCCCATTTGACGGTACTGCTTAACAGCCCAGTTCTCATCGCTTATGCCAAAGAACACTTGGCGGAGATACGCCAAAGATTCTTACCAATGGTGCCTTCATCAAATGTGGAGATGAAGGAGCACATTAAGAACTACGCCGAATGGCTGAAGAATCGTTTGGCACAAGGATCCATCGATGACATTGCTACATGGTTGGCACAAAAGCCATCACCTACGGTGTTGACGTACCAAGCATATGACATAAATGGATACACGTTCTACACTGAGGAACGTGATCAGAAGACCTCGTATCAGAACAGCTCTGTTCGAATAGAATGCATGACTGTAAATGAAGCTTGTAAAAGGGTATACTGTGGAACCATCAAAGAGATTTGGGAGCTTGACTATGTGAAAGTTAAGGTGGCATTATTCAAGTGCGTATGGATCCCTCTTGGTTAGTTAAGGATTGATGAGTACCGCAAGACCTGAGTTAACAGGACAATGATGGCATATCACGCGGACCCATTCATTCTTGCCAGTGATGCTACCCAAATTTTCTTTGTGGAAGACCCCTTGCATTAGAACGGCCATTTAGCGATGCATGGGAAGAGAAGGGTACTGGGTGTCAATGATGTTGCCGATGAGGACGATACGATGAATTTGACGAGTTTCTAGCCAAGGGATCATGCACCCGTGTAACAGAGCAGCGTAAAATCATCAAAAACCCAAGTTCATTCGGGGTCAACTTAATGATCCCAGTTCCCCCATGTACATAGGAATTAAGCCGCAAGACTAGTCTTTATGCCTACCCTGCAACTTAATTCGTTCAATTTAGAACTGTCGCGTGTATTGAATTTGTGAGTTATGCCTGGTTTTCTGTTGATGTAAGAACCGTTAATATGTTGACGTTGATATGCTGTCAGCTCAGGCAATGAATATGAACTGTTTTTTTGTTGTTATTGTTATTATTATTATATCTGTAACATCCCAAATTTTCAATTTGGAATGTTATACACTAGATCATCATTGCATATCATACTTATTGCATTTTGGTAGATCCTAGAAATTTCACGCAACTCAAGGACCCTCGGAGAGAGTTGGGGATTTCGTTATTTTCATATTTGAGTTATCTCAAATTTTGAAAATAGGATCATTTGATTTGATTTATTTTATCTTCAATTATTTCTATTATAAAAATTATGAGAGAGGGAATAAAATGACTTTCCCAAAATAAAGAAATATTGAGGATTTAATAATAAAAAATCAAATAAGATTTTATTTGGTTTATTTGCTATTTTATTTGAATTTAGGAAAAATGTGCGTTTTTCAAAATTGCATTTAGGCCCCAAATAAATGTTCATCCTATGTGGATTGATTTTAGAAGCCGGGGAAAATTTATTTCGGGATTTTTGGAGTCCGTTTAGTATTTCTTTCGTTAGTTTTTCTGCGCGGAATTATTTAAAAAAATCCGAACGGACTCCGGGCCGTACCCGAGCGGGACTCCGCCCGGGGGGCCTTTTTAAGCCGACCCCGCCGAGCCGCCGAAGCCCACCAGCCGAAACCCTAGCGCCTCGCCGCCGCCTCGCGCCGCCCCGCGCCGCCTCGCCGTTGCCGCCTCGCCCCGCGCCGCGCCGCCTCTCCCTGCCCCGCCCCGCACCGCGCCGCCGCCTCGCCGCTGCGCCGCCGCCCCGCTGCCCGAGGTAGCCGCCGTCGCTGGCGGTTTTCCTCAGAAAACCGCCCGGTTTTTTAGATCCGCTTTTTTTATTAGAACGGTTTTTTTACAGTTTAGTTATTTAGCGAGCGTTCGCTCGTTCGTTCGTTTTAACGAATGTGTTCGTCGGTTAGATCCAGATAACGAACGTTCGTTCGTTAATATGTTCGTCGTTTTTCTTTTTCTCGGATTTTCCGCGATTATTTCTGATCGTGATTTCTGATCCAATTTTCGTTTTAGTATAACTTTTCGCTCGTTTATCGGAATCAGGCGATTCAAGCGCCTGGAGTTTCGTCTCGAAATCCTCTTTCCGATTAACCAACTTAAAAAAGTTTTTGATTTTGTAAAAATTGCCTTAGATCCAGAATAGTAAACGAAGCATGTTTCTTTTGTTGTTTGTCTTTCGTTGCTTCGTTCGATTTGATTCTTTTTGCCAACCGGAGTTCTTAAATTGAACTTTCTGGTTAGATCTCTTATTTGAGTTTTACCTGTGCATTAGTTGAGTACTTACTGTGTGTTTGTTTGTTTGCGATAGAGTACCCGGAGTGCGCCGCTTGTTACTTCGAATCGTTAGGTTTCCCGGATCATCAGCAAGGCAAGTAACACTTTGATCATACCTCCTACTACCTAGTTTTATTGCATTAGATCAATCCTCACACAGTGCATGATTAGGATCTAATTAAATTGTGTGTTTGGGAAGTAGTTGAGGTAGAACCTATTACCTGTTTATTATCAAACCTTTGGTAGTTACTCTACGTTTGCTTATTATTGCTATGCTATGCTAGTAGACGTGGATTGGGTGAGTGCATCCATGACAGATGTGAGCTTTGTTAATTAATGGTTTATTTAAGGTGGCAACCTAAACACACATCTGGGTGGATTGAGGCACCTGGGTATTCCAGCGATTGCCTGTTTTCTTTTGGACCGCCACCCAGGCTCAAAGGGATCATGAGATTATTCATACTAGAAACTTCCGTGTGCAGCCACAAGCTATTATGGGCTCTAGCATAGTTGACTAAGTCGTGCGAACTCTTACAGTGGTAGACTAGCAGATGTAGGGGATGTAGGTTGGTACGGTCTACCCGTTCGTAAGGTGCTAGCGCTTCTGAAAGACTATGTCTCGGTCATCCGTTTCTCAAACACCATGCAGTCTGAGAAAACCAACGGAGGAGATCGAGTCTTGTGGGGAAAAGTGCGCAAACCTCTGCAGAGTGTATAAACTAATCATGGTTAGTCGTGTCCCCGGTTATGGACATCTTGAGTATCTAGTACCTGGATTATCATGTGAATCTCAACATGTTACTATAAAATTAATTTTGATGGGTTTGTTTAATGATGGTGCTTAATTGGGATTGAGAATGCTGTCAACCATTCTCAATGTTTAACAACCACCATGATAGTTAAACAAATTTATTCCTTTGCAGTAGGGAAAAATTGGCTTTACGCAAAACTGTAACCATAGAGCTTTCCACCCGCCAAATATGCATATAGAATAGCCATTTCATTCCATTACTCTCTATGTGTTACATTGCCAGCATACTCCATGTGCTGACCCGTTTTCGGGCTGCAACGTTAATGTTGCAGACTTTTCAGATGACGAGTAAGGAGTTTTAGGTCGTGGTTCTATACTCGGTGATGCCATTGGAGTTGATGGACTCACTTATCTTCCAAGCCTTCCGCTGTTATCGTTATTAGATGGCCTTAAGCCATATTTATTGTAATAAGTTCTCTTTTGAGACACTCGATGTAATAAGTGTGTGATTGCTACTCTGCTATAAATCCTTCAAGTACTGTGTGGTGCCAGCATTACTAATCCAGGGATGACACCGGAACACAGAGATTGGACCGTTTGAGGTCTGGTCGCTACAAGATGGTATCAGAGCACACGCTGACTGTAGGACACGACCACTAAGCTAAAGACCTAGATCACTACTCACTCTGTTCTCTTTTGACCTCTCATCTTTTCTACTCTTTTAGGATGGCGGATGCAAGGAACAAGTTCACTCAACCGGATGAAGATACACCCTTTGGACGTCACTTGAAGGAAGTCACTAGATACCTGAACATAGGAGTACCAAGCTTCAACGAAACCTACAACGACCACTCTACCTGAAGAAGAGCGCTGGATGATTCAAGTTCAAGTTCCAGGAAGGATGTTCATGCCAGTCACTGAGCCCATAGAGTTTTCTTTCGATGCACCAACTTGGAATCTAGGAAAGAGCATGGCAGCTCACATCGCCATGGGACGCATTGGAGAAGTCTACCGCAATGATCTCAAGGATACTATCTACCAGATTTGTGGGCGCTGAGATGAGCACTGGGAGATGATCAGCACCAGAAAGGATAGATCAATTGAAGCTTTTATCCAGGAGTTAAACCAGCACATTCGACGTCAGGAGAACCAGATGTGCGCCGACATGATAGACCTGAAGAAGGCAAAGACAAGAATCAAGGAACTGGAGGAAGAACTCAAGGCTACACATGAAGATTTTGAAGAAGAAATTGAAGTATTAGTGGAAAAGAATGACGATCTGATCAAGAAGATTGGAATATTCATGGCAGACCCTACACCGGTAGAAGAAGACGAAGAACCCATGGAGATTTGCCCGAAAGACTACATCATCATCAACGACACTGACTCGGATCCAGATGATAGCGATGACGACTATGTTGATGAAGCTGGAGCAGATATCATGGAGTCTGCAACCGAAGAATATTTCTAGTAGACCACCCCAATAGTAGTAGTAGTCCACCATGTAAATATAGTACTCCGAGCACTTTTGCGATAGTTAGATCGATTGTATGCCCTTGTTTGATTGATTGAATGAATTGAATTGTTTGCTTTTGCCTCATATGCATATGGGTAGTGTTTTCTCTTTAGGCCCCCTCTATTCTTAAATCTCATCTTTTCTAAACCCTCAGATGCCTCCGAGACGTGACCCCGGATTTACCTTTCCATTGGAGCTCACTCAGTTGATCCAGCAGCAGAACACATTGATGCAGTTGCTAGTCCAGAATCAGAACCAGGGGAACAACAACAACAACAACCCACCACCATCAGCACCTGTAGATCACTTAGCCCGTTTTCTTAGGCTGAATCCGCCGGTGTTTTCCAGTAGCACCGAGCCGATAGTAGCAGATGATTGGCTCCGCAAGACAGCTAGAGAGTTGACCACAGCAGGATGCACGGATGCAGAAAAGGTGAAGTTTGCCGCACATCAGCTTGAAGGACCCGCAGCATCATGGTGGGAGAATTTCACAGCCACTTTCCCTGTCGACACTTTCACGTGCGACCAGTTTCAGCAAGCTTTTCGTACTGCCCATGTTTCAGCAGGAGCTATGGCCATGAAGAAGCGAGAGTTTTGCAACTTGCGCCAAGGAGGATGGACAGTTGGCCAGTATGTGGAGGACTTTAGTAAATTAGCACGTTATGCCCCAGATGATGTTGCTACGGATGCAGCAAAGCAGGAGAAGTTTCTGGAAGGACTGAATGATGAGTTGAGCATGCAGTTGATGGTAGCAACCTTCAACAACTACCAGGAGTTGGTAGATCGTGCTCTTATGATTGAAGGGAAGCAACAACAAATTGAGAATCGCAAGAGGAAGTATGCACAAGGAAAGTACAATTCAGGAGCTCAGCAGAAGCCACGATTTACCCCTAGGTCGGGAGGACATTTTCAACATACCCATGGAGGAGGAAGCTCGCACAATCACAATGGCCCCAAGAATGGTAATGGGAATGGAGGAAGCAACGGCCAGAACCGCACCAACCCATCAACCCCTGCCAAGAAAGGCCTGAGCCAAGTCACTTGTTTTAAGTGCTAGAAGACCAGACATTATGCCAATGAATGTCCTGAATCCCAGAATGGAAATGGCAATGGAAGCTCTGGGAAGAAGCCGAACCCTTTCAACAGGGGACAGGTGAACCACGTTAACGTGGAGGAGGTTGAAGAGCAGCCGGATGCAGTAATCGATAAGTTTTTGGTTAAGTCATTTACTGCACTCGTTCTTTTCGATACTGGTGCATCGCATTCATACATATCAAGGGGATTTGTGGATAAGTATAAACTGCCAAGCCAAGCCCTTAGGTCACCCATGTTAGTAACCTCGCCTGGAGCAGAATATATGGCTAGTCTATGGTGTGATCGGTTACCATTAAGGATTGGTAACTATGTTTTTCCCTCAAACCTAATAGTGTTGGAATCCCAAGGATTGGATGTGATATTAGGCATGGATTGGTTGTCAAAGTATGAAGGGAATATTGAATGTGCCAGTAAGTCAATTTTACTTACCACCCCGGAAGAGAGAAGGATCAAGTATGTATCCCAACATGTGCCAAAGAGGACTCAAGTAAATTGTTTAACCGGAGTTGTGCAGGAGGAAGTACCAGTAGTGAAGGATTCCCCTGATGTATTTCCAGAAGAGTTTCCAGGCATGCCACCGGATAGAGATATTGAGTTTTTGATTGAGCTTTTGCCAGGCACAGGGCCAATATCAAAGAGATCATATAGGATGCCTGCAAAGGATTTGGTGGAAATTAAGAAGCAAATTAAGGAGTTACTGGATAAAGGACACATTCGCCCAAGTTCTTCACCTTGGGGATCGCCAGTACTACTAGTGGAGAAGAAGGATGGATCATTAAGGATGGTTGTCGATTATCGAGGATTGAATGAAGTAACCATCAAGAACAAGTACCCACTACTGATGATCAATGATCTGTTTGATCGATTGCAAGGAGCTAAGGTATTTTCCAAGATCGATCTACGATCAGGATACCACCAGTTGAAGATTCGGGAACAGGATATACCCAAGACGGCTTTTACCACCAGGTATGGGTTGTACGAGTATACTGTTATGTCATTTGGTCTGACTAACGCACCTGCATATTTTATGAACATGATGAACAAAGTGTTTATGGAGTTCTTGGATAAGTTTGTCGTAGTGTTCACTGATGATATCCTGGTTTACTCGAAGAATGAAGAGGAGCATAAGGAACATTTGCGTTTGGTTCTTGGAAAGCTCAGAGAACATCAATTATATGCCAAGTTTAGCAAATGTGAGTTTTGGTTGAAGGAAGTTGGATTTCTCGGACACGTTATATCCGGAGAAGGTATAGCAGTAGATCCCACTAAAATTGATACCGTGACCAAGTGGGAAGCACCAACCACCGTGGGAGAGATCCGGAGTTTTCTTGGACTCGCAGGATACTACCGGAGGTTTATTGAGAATTTCTCAAAGATTACGAAGCCTATGACGGAGTTGTTGAAGAAGGATACCAAGTTTATATGGACTGAGGAATGTGAGGCTAGTTTTCAGTAGTTGAAGAAACGTTTGGTTACCTCACCAGTGTTAATTTTACCGGATCACACCAAGGATTATGAGGTGTATTGTGACGCTTCACGTCGAGGACTTGGAGCAGTGCTTATGCAGGAAGGAAGAGTTGTTTCATATGCCTCACGACAGCTTAAGCCTCATGAGTTGAATTATGCTACGCATGATTTGGAGTTAGCAGCCATAGTGCATGCATTGAAGACTTGGAGACATTTTTTGATTGGAAACCATTGCGAGGTGTACACGGATCATAAGAGTTTGAAGTATATTTTCACACAGAAGGAGTTGAACCTCAGACAAAGGAGATGGTTGGAGCTCATCAAAGATTATGATATGAAATTGCATTATCACCCCGGAAAGGCTAACGTAGTAGCTGACGCATTAAGCCGTAAGAGCCATGTCAACACCCTAATGACGGGAGATTTACCAAGGGAGTTAGCCGAAAATCTTCGAGAGCTATGTTTGGAAATAGTTCTAAGAGGCTATGTAGGAGCATTGGAGATTCAGTCTACTTTGATGGATAAGATCAGAGAAGCTCAAAGGACTGACAAGGAGATTGCTTCTATTAAGGAGAAAATGAGCAAAGGAAAAGCTAAGGGATTTCGTGAGGATGAGCATGATACCCTATGGTTTGAAGACCGTGTTTATGTGCCAAATGATCCGGAGATCAGGAAGTTAATTTTACAAGAGGCCCATGATTCACCATATTCGATTCACCCAGGAAATACCAAGATGTATTTGGATTTGAAGGATATTTTCTGGTGGACCGGAATGAAGAAGGATATTGCGGAGTATGTAGCAGTTTGTGATGTATGTCAGAGAGTGAAGGCAGAGCATCAGAAGCCAGCAGGATTGCTACAACCATTGCCGATACCCGAATGGAAGTGGGATAAGCTAGGCATGGATTTTATTACAGGATTGCCCAGAACACGTTCAGGCTATGACTCGATATGGGTTGTAGTCGATCGTTTGACAAAGGTAGCTCATTTCATTCCAGTGAAGACTACCTATACCAGTGCAAAGTTGGCAAAGATATACATGACTAGGATCGTATGTCTGCATGGAGTTTCAAGGAGCATTGTATCAGATAGAGGAACCCAGTTTACCTCAAAGTTCTAGAATCAGTTGCATGAGACTTTGGGAACCAGACTGGAGTTTAGCACAGCTTTCCACCCGCAGACAGATGGACAGACCGAGAGAGTCAATCAGATTTTGGAGGATATGCTAAGAGCTTGTGCGCTAGATTATGGATCTAGTTGGGATGAGAATTTTCCATATGCAGAGTTCTCTTACAACAATAGCTATCAAACCAGTTTGAAGATGGCCCCTTTCGAAGCCTTGTACGGAAGGAGGTGCAGGACCCCTTTGTCTTGGGATGAAGTTGGAGACCGCCAGTTGTTTGGACCGGATCTGATAAAGGAGTCTGAACAGAAAGTGAAATTGATTCGCGATAGACTCAAGGTAGCTCAGTCCAGGCAGAAGAGTTATGCAGACTATAAACGCAAGGAGATAGTTTACAAAGTCGGAGACCGAGTTTATCTTCGAGTATCTCCACTTCAGGGAGTTAAGCGCTTTGGAGTTAAGGGAAAACTAGCGCCACGTTTTGTAGGACCATACAAAGTTTTGGAACATATGGGAGAAGTAGCCTACAAGTTGGAATTACCCGAAGGACTGTCAGGAGTTCACGACGTGTTTCATGTATCCCAGTTGAAGAAGTGACACGCAGAGATGGTTGACATACCGCTGAGAGATACGGTACCACTGGAAGCGATTCAGTTGGATAGTGATTTGACCTATGAGGAGAAACCTGTTAAGATTCTAGAGTATGCCAGTCGAGTCACCCGCAGCAAGGTTATCAAGTTTTGCAAGGTTCATGGAGCCACCACACGGAGGATGAAGCCACCTGGGAACGAGAGGAAGATTTGCTGAAAGACCACCCTCACCTATTTTCTAGCCAACCCGAATCTCGAGGGCGAGATTCATCTTAAGGGGGGTAGGTTTGTAACATCCCAAATTTTCAATTTGGAATGTTATACACTAGATCATCATTGCATATCATATCTATTGCATTTTGGTTGATCCTAGAAATTTCACGCCACTCAAGGACCCTCGGAGAGAGTTGGGGATTTCGTTATTTTCATATTTGAGTTATCTCTAATTTTGAAAATAGGATCATTTGATTTTATTTATTTTATCTTCAATTATTTCTATTATAAAAATTATGAGAGAGGGAATAAAATAACTTTCCCAAAATAAAGAAATATTGAGGATTTAATAAAAAAAATCAAATAAGATTTTATTTGGTTTATTTGCTATTTTATTTGAATTTAGGAAAAATGTGAGTTTTTCAAAATTGCATTTAGGCCCCAAATAAATGTTCATCCCGTGCGGCTTCATTTTAGAAGCCAGGGAAAATTTATTTCAGGATTTTTGGAGTCCGTTTAGTATTTCTTTCGTTAGTTTTTCTGCGCGGAATTATTTAAAAAAATCCGAACGGACTCCGGGCCGTACCCGAGCGGGACTCCGCCCGGGGGGCCTTTTTAAGCCGACCCCGCCGAGCCGCCGAAGCCCACTAGCCCGCCCACCGAAACCCTAGCGCCTCGCCGCCGCCTCGCGCCACCCCGCGCCGCCTCGCGCCGCCCCGCGCCGCCTTGCCGCCGCCTCGCCCCGCGCCGCCCCGCCCCGCGCCGCGCCGCCCCGCCGCCGCCTCGTCGCCGCCCCGCTGCCCGAAGTAGCCGCCGTCGCCGTCGGTTTTCCTCAGAAAACCGCCCAGTTTTTTAGATCCGCTTTTCTTTTTTATTAGAACGGTTTTTTACGGTTTAGTTATTTAGCGAGCGTTCGCTCGTTCGTTCGTTTTAACGAATGTGTTTGTCGATTAGATCCAGATAACTAACGTTCGTTTGTTAATCTGTTCGTCGTTTTTCTTTTTCTCGGCTTTTCCGCGATTATTTCTGATCGCGATTTCTGATCCGATTTTCGTTTTAGTATAATTTTTCGCTCGTTTATCGGAATCAGGCGATTCAAGCGCCTGGAGTTTCGTCTCGAAATCCTCTTTCCGATTAACCAACTTAAAAAAGTTTTTGCTTTTGTAAAAATTGCCTTAGATCCAGAATAGTAAACGAAGCATGTTTCTTTTGTTGTTTGTCTTTCGTTGCTTCGTTCGATTTGATTCTTTTTGCCAACCGGAGTTCTTAAATTGAACTTTCTGGTTAGATCTCTTATTTGAGTTTTACCTGTGCATTAGTTGAGTACTTACTGTGTGTTTGTTTGTTTGCGATAGAGTACCCGGAGTGCGCCGCTTGTTACTTCGAATCGTTAGGTTTCCCGGATCATCAGCAAGGCAAGTAACACTTTGATCATACCTCCTACTACCTAGTTTTATTGCATTAGATCAATCCTCACACAGTGCATGATTAGGATCTAATTAAATTGTGTGTTTGGGAAGTAGTTGAGGTAGAACCTATTACCTGTTTATTATCAAACCTTTGGTAGTTACTCTACGTTTGCTTATTATTGCTATGCTATGCTAGTAGACGTGGATTGGGTGAGTGCATCCATGACAGATGTGAGCTTTGTTAATTAATGGTTTATTTAAGGTGGCAACCTAAACACACATCTGGGTGGATTGAGGCACCCTGGGTATTCCAGGACTTGCCTGTTTTCTTTGGACCGCCACCCAGGCTCAAAGGGATCATGAGATTATTCATACTAGAAACTTCCGTGTGCAGCCACAAGCTATTATGGGCTCTAGCATAGTTGACTAAGTCGTGCGAACTCTTACAGTGGTAGACTAGCAGATGTAGGGGATGTAGGTTGGTACGGTCTACCCGTTTGTAAGGTGCTAGCGCTTCTGAAAGACTATGTCTCGGTCATCCGTTTCTCAAACACCATGCAGTGCGAGAAAACCAACGGAGGAGATCGAGTCTTGTGGGGAAAAGTGCGCAAACCTCTGCAGAGTGTATAAACTAATCATGGTTAGCCGTGTCCCCGACTATGGACATCTTGAGTATCTAGTACCTAGATTATCATGTGAATCTCAACATGTTCCTATAAAATTAATTTTGATGGGTTTGTGATGATGCTTAATTGGGATTGAGAATGTTGTCAACCATTCTCAATGTTTAACAACCACCATGATAGTTAAACAAATTTATTCCTTTGCAGTAGGGAAAAATTGGCTTTACGCAAAACTGTAACCATAGAGCTTTCCACCAGCCAAATATGCATATAGAATAGCCGTTTCATTCCATTACTCTCTATGTGTTACATTGCCAGCATATTCCATGTGTTGACCCGTTTTCGGGCTGCAACGTTAATGTTGCAGACTTTTCAGACGATGATTAAGGAGTTTTAGGTTGTGGTTCTATACTCGGTGATGTCATTGGAGTTGATGGACTCACTTATCTTCCAAGACTTCCGCTGTTATCGTTATTAGATGGCCTTAAGCCATATTTATTGTAATAAGTTCTCTTTTGAGACACTCGATGTAATAAGTGTGTGATTGCTACTCTGCTATAAATCCTTCAAGTATTGTGTGGTGTCAGCATTACTGATCCAGGGATGACACTGGAGCACAGAGATTGGACCGTTTGAGGTCTGGTCGCTACAATATCATAGAGGTAGCACACTCAATCGATCTCGCTACAGTATGTGTGAACAAAGATATGCAATATGGTTTGCGAATAGCACATGGTTCGTTGATGAAAGTCGTGTGCCGACCAAACCCTGCCACCCTGCCCACGATCTAAGTCGTGCTTTCTGATTAGCCAGAACCCAAACCCCACGGATCATACGTCCGCACCGTTGGATGCTCCCAGATCGAACGGCGATCCTCATCCCTTTCGACAACACATGTAGTTCCGGTTGTAATTTTATTTTTATACACAAAATGCACGTTAATCTCAAAAAATGTCTTAAATATAGCAAACGATACCTGAAATGCGTTAGAAAATCAAACCCATGGTATAATGGTGATTGCGTACCGTGGAAATTTTTATGAGGCCAAACGATGAAGTCACCGGCCACAGGAGTTTGAATTGACACATCTCCTTTTGGAAAACCATGATCCTTCATGTGATATGCTCCGGTTTGGAAGGAGTGGTCATCAAAACTTGTGCCAAACTTTACCAATTTTTTTCCACGGGGTCACGAGAGAACGCCACGGGCACCCGTCGATTTTGATGATGTCCGTACTCCATCTGAATTTCCTGTAATTAAAATACCAACTGCGCCTAGGCCAGTGGCCGCACCTCGCAACTGAAATGTTTGAAACTTCTCCCCGCTTCTCGAACAAACGCATGCAAACTCACAAAGTGACGCACAAATGATATGTACACCTTCTTTGCTAGGCTGATAGTAAGGGGGTATCATAGTTAGTATCATGCATGCCAACTGGGCAATTTTGATGAGCTGTCATAGAATTAATTAAATGAAGAAAGAGAGGGTTAAGTATCATATCATGAAACCGTATCATAATAAATGCTATGCTACTATGTGTCATGCATGACAATATAAATAAAGTACTACATATGATACTAGCTACTCTATGATACTATGCATCAGAGCAAGTACACAATAGAGTGACATAAGACTAGCCACAATGGGTAGTAACATAGAATGTTACTAGCTAGTCTATGTTACTACCTCTATAGTGGGGAGTAACATATGTGTAGTAACATGCAACACTTCATTTATTAGGCTATAGACTCATCTTGCCTTGAGATGTGTGATGTTACTCATACTACTAGTAACTAGCTATGTTACCACTTTCCTCTCTTTCTTCATTTATTGCTTGCCATATCATCTATTTTATCTAGATACGTGTGATGTTACTACCTATGTTACTCCTGCCGTGGGTAGTCTAAGCAGGCTATAAGGAATAGAATAATATATATATATATATGTGCTTATTAGTTGGAGGAAAGAGAAGAGAAGCAGGCTCTTGGTTAGTAGAGCCAGCTGCAACACGAGACCCAAGATACTTTGTGAGGATGTAAGGTGGGCCAACTATTGATAAACTAGTATGTATTTAAAACTTATTATTGTACATGCCTGCTAAGAGGTTGGCTGTATATGACATGGCAACTTCTTATAGTCGACCCTTGGCTGTATTATTAACCATGCTCTTAGCGAGGTAGCTAGTATATCATAGACGACTAGCTAGTATCAGACTAGCCACAGTGGGAGTAATACTTCAGCAGTAACATCGACTCCAACTCAGCAAACTTGCTTATGTGGAAATAAGTTAATGAGGAGAGAGATAGTTTCAGTAACTTAGCTAGTTAATGTAACATCACATGTCCCAATGCAATATGAGTCTATAACCTAATAAATGAAGCTTTGCATGACATTACACTTATGTTACTACCCACTATGAAGGTAGTAACACAGTCTAGGGATATGTGTATGTTACTAGTGTATGTTACTCTCCATTGTGGCTAGTCTCATACTCCCTCCTTTCTGGTTTAGGCTGGTTGTAATGGTAGTATCATAAGCGGTATCATGCATGCCAACTAGACTTTCTGGATGATGTGGCACACAATTAAATGAGGAAAGAGAGGATGTGGTATCATATCATGATACTGATACGTGTCCAACGTATCTATAATTTTTGATTGTTTCGTGCTATTATATTATCTGTTTTGGATGTTAATGGGCTTTATTTTACACTTTTATATTATTTTTGGGCCTGACCTATTAACCGAAGGCCCAACCCAAATTGTTGTTTTTTTGCCTATTTCAGTGTTTCGTAGAAAAGGAATATCAAACGGAGTCCAAACGGAATGAAACCTTCGGGAGCGTGATTTTTGGAACAAACGTGATCCAGAGGACTTGGAGTGGACGTCAAGAAACTAACGAGGCGGCCACGAGGCAGGGGGGCGCGCCTACCCCCTGGACACGCCCTCCCCCCTCGTGGGCCCCTCGTGGCTCAACTGACGTACTTCTTCTTCCTATATATGTTCACATACCCCGAAAACATCCAGGAGCACCACGAAACCCTATTTCCACCGCCGCAACCTTTGTACCCAAGAGATCCCATCTTGGGGCCTTTTCCGGAGCTCCGCCGGAGGGGGCATTGATCACGAAGGGCCTCTACATCAACTCCATGGCTCCTCCGATGATGTGTGAGTAGTTTACCTTAGACCTTCGGATCCATATAGTTATTAGCTAGATGGCTTCTTCTCTCTCTTTGGATCTCAATACAAAGTTCTCCTCGATTCTCTTGGAGATCTATTCAATGTAATCTTCTTTTGCGGTGTGTTTGTCGAGATCCGATGAATTGTGGGTTTATGATCAAGTCTATCTATTAACAATATGTGAATCTTCTCTGAATTATTTTATGTATGATTGGTTATCTTTGCAAGTCTCTTCGAATTATTAGTTTGGTTTGGCATACTAGATTGATCTTTCTTGCAATGGGAGAAGTGCTTAGCTTTGGGTTCAATCTTGCGGTGCTCGATCCCAGTGACAGAAAGGGAAACAACATGTATTGTATTGTTGCCATCGAGGATAAAAAGATGGGGTTTATATCATATTGCATGATTTTATCCCTCTACATCATGTCATCTTGCTTAAGGCGTTACTCTATTCTTATGAACTTAACTAGCAAAAGAGCCCATGCGTTGCAACGGGAGAGAAAACATAATACACGCTCTTAACTCAACAACCATCACTCAAGACCACAATAGGTCCATCTCCTTTATTTTTGCGAAGCATCATATTTTTGTTGCCGCTTATCCTTCTTCTCACCCTCGCTGGCGATGGTCTCGGTGTTCACACAAAACAACAAAAAATGTGTGTTGAATATGGTTAATCCTAAGGCGTCTCTCTCTCCCTCTCTCCTCCATCTCTCTCTCTGTCTCTCCCTCTCTCTCTCTCGCTCGCTTTCTCTCACTCTCGCAATGAGAAATCTGTTGTTTTCCCCTGCGACATTTTTCAGAGGTATGCATGTGTAGTTATCGATGTTTTCTTTTCCGTATATGGTTATAGTGGGGTGTTTATTTGCAATCCGGATCGCCGCCGGTATGAAAAAAACGAATCTTACACTATAAATTATAAATTTGCTTCCATAACAATATTTTAAAAATATTTGAAAGGTGAAATTAACATCATATTTAGATTCCACAAATTTTTCTAATAAAATTTCGTATATAATATGTTAAAATCGAAGTTATGGTTTAAAAGATACATATAATTTAGAAAATCATTTGGTTTGACTCAAATATATTCCGAAATAATATTTAAAATACTTAACAAGTAAAATTAATCTCATATTCATATTCTACATATTTTTCTAATCAAATTTTATGTTCAAATCGGAGTTACGGTTTAAAAGATATGGATGATTTTAAAAAGCATTTGTTTGACTTAAATATGATCCGCAGATGAATCACCTAAAACATCAGGGGGTTTTGAAAAATGTAAAATAACGGTTTGGGTGTGACTTAAATCCGGACGGCGGGTTGATTTCAAAAAAAAACATGGACTTTTGTGTAAAATACGAAAATAACGATTTGTTTTAACTTAAAACAGGACTGCAGGTTGAATTCTGTGAAATAGAGGGACTTTTCTAAAAAAATCCATGACGGACGAAAGAAACCCAATTTGCTTCATTATTAGGTAAAGATACTCTAGATGCATGCTGGATAGCGGTCGATGTGTGGAGTAATAGTAGTAGATGCAGGCATGAGTCGGTCTACTTGTCACGGACGTGATGCCTATATACATGATCATACCTAGATATTCTCATAACTATGCTCAATTCTATCAATTGCTCGACAGTAATTTGTTCACCCACCGTAATACTTAAGCTATCTTGGGAGAAGCCACTAGTGAAACCTATGGCCTCCGGGTCTATTTTCCATCATACAAGTTTCCAATCTATTTTATTTTGCAATATTTACTTTCAATATATATCATAAAAATACCAAAAATATTTAACTTATTATTATTATCTCTACCAGATCTCACTCTCGCAAGTGGCCGTGAAGGGATTGATAACCCTTTATCGCGTTGGTTGCGAGGTTCTTATTTATTTGTGTAGGTACGAGGTGACTCCGCGTGGTCTCCTACTGGATTGATACCTTGGTTCTCAAAAACTAAGGGAAATACTTACCCTGCTTTGCTGCATCACCCTTTCCTCTTCAAGGGAAAACCAACGCATGCTCAAGAGGTAGCAAGAAGGATTTCTGGCGCCGTTGCAGGGGAGATCTACGCCAAGTCAAGACATACCAAGTACCCATCACAACTCTTATCCTTCGCATTACATTATTTTCCATTTGCCTCTCGTTTTCCTCTCCCCCACTTCACCCTTGCCATTTTATTTGCCTCTTTGCCATTTTCCCTTCTTCCCATATGTATCTTTGTTTGTGTTTCCATGTGCCTTCTATTTTCTTGCATCTTTGCTTGCTAAAAATCTATTGATATGGATCCACTTAAAGTGTTCTACTTGGATCATCTTTGATCCTTATGCGCTCGTGCTGAAACCCCAACTAGCCTAGTTGATGGGAAATCTTTAGATGAGCATGCTCATTTTGTGCGTCACTGTTTGTCTGAAAAAGGGAGACTCTTATGGGATCAAATAAACAGATTGCTATGTTATGCTTGGAATCTTTGTGAAAGTTGTGATCTTACTTGTTGCTCTAAGAACCCTAAAAAACACCTCCCCTATCTATGTGAGTTTAATGATAATGAAATCTTATCTTATTATGCAAAGGGTGTTTATAGTTACTACGATATCGAACAAATTGAAGAATTTGTTGCTTTTAAGGGTGCTTATGAAGTTGCTTCTTTGATTTAAAAGTATGATATTACTCTCTATGAATCTGAAAATTTTGACATACCTAAATATTGCTATGAAAACTATGCTCATAATGTCTATGTCAAAGAATTTATTGAAAGAATGACCGTTGCTTCGGAAGAAAATAATGATATGCATGAATCTATAGATAATTATGATTCTGATGATTTGGTTGAAATATCCCATGATGAACATGATGCTTGCTATTATTTTGGCCATGATACCAATATTTATGAAGATGAGTTTTCTATAGTTCCTTATGTTAAACATGAGATCGTTGCTATTGCACCCATACTTGATAGTTCCTTCGATGAAAATCATGATTGCAATGATGTTATTATAAATTCTATTAATGTCAATTGTGTTAATGATATGCAAAACCCTAAGCTTGGGGATGCTAGTTTTGCTATGTCCACTACTTGTTGCAATGATCATGATTGGGGTGATTCTTCTTACGATCTTGAAAATTTATTTACTCTCCATGATGAATATGAGATTGATAATATTGTTTGCAATATTATTGAAAGTGGGTTTGTAAGAGTGTCAACTTTATATCCCACATATTTGGATGATGTTCAATCTTATGAAATTTTTGATAAAAGTGGGTTTGGAGAGGTCATGACTTTAGTTAATGTTAATCCCACTATTTTGGAAGAGTGTCAACTTTGCATGCATGTGGATCGTGTTGAAAATATTTTATGTGATAGCTATTTTGTTGAATTTTATTATGATCCCACATTTAATTATTATGAGAGAGGAAAATATGGTTGTATAAATTTTCATGTTACTAAATTACCTCTCGTTATGTTGAGATTGCTATTGTTTCTTTCCGCTTCCTTGCATATGCTAGTTTTTGCTTGCCTTGATAATTTGTTTGCCTATAAGATGCCTATGCATAGTAAGTATGTTAGACTTAGATGTGTTTGTCACATGTTTCATGATGCTCTCTTTGTGTTTCAATTCTTGTCTTTCATGTGAGCATCGTTGAAATTTTATGCCTAGCTAGGGGCGTTAAACGATAGCGCTTGTTGGGAGGCAACCCAATTTTATTTTTATTCCTTGATTTTTGTTACTGTTTAGTAATAAATAATTTATCTAGCCTCTGTTTTGGTTGTGTTTTTTGTGTTTAATTAGTGTTTGTGCCAAGTAGAACCGTTGGGAAGACTTGGGGAAAGTCTTTTTGATCTTGCTGTAAAAAAACAGAAACTTTAGCACTCACGAGAATTGCTCCCATTTTTTACTGGAGAGTGCTATTTAGTTAATTATTTTTGCAAATTATTAATAGATAAATTACTCACGTCCAGAAATTTATTTTAGAATTTTTCGGCTTCCATAAGTATACGAAACCTTCAGATTACTACAGACTGTTCTGTTTTTGACAGATTCTGTTTTTTTGTGTGTTGTTTGCTTATTTTGATAAATCTATGGCTAGTAATAGAGTTTATGAACCATAGAAAAGTTGGAATAAATTAGGTTTAACACCAATATAAATAAAGAATGAGTTCATTACAGTACCTTTAAGTGGTGGTTTGTTTTCTTTTACTAACGGAGCTCACGAAGATTTTCTTTTAAGTTTTGTGTTGTGAAGTTTTCAAGTTTTGGGTAAAGATTTGATGGATTATGGAACAACGAGTGGCAAGAGCCTAAGCTTGGGTATGCCCAAGGCACCCCAAGGTAAAATCCAAGGACAGCCAAAAGCCTAAGCTTGGGGATGCCCCGGAAGGCATCCCCTCTTTTGTCTTCGTCCATCGGTAACTTTACTTGGAGTTATATTTTTATTCGCCACATGATATGTGTTTTGCTTGGAGCATCTTGTATGATTTGAGTCTTTGCTTTTTAGTTTACCACAATCATCCTCGCTGTACACACCTTTTGGGAGAGACACACATGAATTAGAATTTATTAGAATACTCTATGTGCTTCACTTATATCTTTTGAGTTGGCTAATTTTTGCTTTAGTGCTTCGCTTATATCTTTTAGAGCACGGCGGTGGTTCTATTTTATAGAAATAATTGATCTCTAATGCTTCACTTATATCATTTTGAGAGTCCTTTAGAACAGCATGGTAATTCACTTTGGTTATAAATTTTAAATGCTAAGAGAAGTTGGATGCTTGATAGATGGTTTTGAGATATAAAGGTGGTAATATTAGAGGTGTGCTAGTTGAGTAATTGTGAAATTGATGAATACTTGTGTTGAAGTTGGCAAGTCCTGTAGCATGCACGTATGGTAAATGTTATGTGACATATTTGAAGCATGGGGTGTTCTTTGATTGCTTTCCTTATGAATGGCGGTCGGGGACGAGCGATGGTCTTTTCCTACCAATCTATCCCCCTAGGAGCATGCACGTAGTGCTTGGTTTTGATGACTTGTAGATTTTTGCAATAAGTATGTGAGTTCTTTATGACTAATGTTGAGTCCATGGATTATACGCACTCTCACCCTTCCATCATTGCTAGCCTCTTCGGTACCGTGCATTGCCCTTTCTCACCTTGAGAGTTGGTGCAAACTTCACCGGTGCATCCAAACCCCGTGATATGATACGCTCTATCACACATAAGCCTCCTTATATCTTCCTCAAAACAGCCACCATACCTACCTATTATGGCATTTCCATAGCCATTCCGAGATATATTGCCATGCAACTTTCCACCGTTCCATTTATCATGACATGCATGATCATTGTCATATTGCTTTGCATGATCATGTAGTTGACATCGTATTTGTGGCAAAGCCACCGTTCATGATTTTTCATACATGTCACTCTTGATTCATCACAATCCCGGTACACTGCCGGAGGCATTCACATAGAGTCATATTTTGTTCTAAGTATCAAGTTGTAATTCTTGAGTTGTAAGTAAAAAAGAAGTGTGATGATCATCATTATTAGAGCATTGTCCCAGTGAGGAAAGGATGATGGAGACTATGATTCCCCCACAAGTCGAGATGAGACTCCGGAGGAAAAAAAGAGGCCAAAAGAAAAAAAAGAGAGAAAGAAGGCCCAAATAAAAAAATGAGAGAAAAAGAGAGAAGGGACAATGTTACTATCCTTTTTCCACACTTGTGCTTCAAAGTAGCACCATGATCTTCATGATAGAGAGTCTCCTATGTTGTCACTTTCATATACTAGTGGGAATTTTACATTATAGAACTTGGCTTGTATATTCCAATGATGGGCTTCCTCAAAATTCCCTAGGTCTTCGTGAGCAAGCGAGTTGGATGCACACCCACTTAGTTTCTTTGATGAGCTTTCATATATTTATAGCTCTAGTGCATCTGTTGCATGGCAATCCCTACTCCTTGCATTGACATCAATCGGTGGTCATCTCCATATCCCATTGATTAGCCGCATCAATGTGAGACTTTCTCCCTTTTGTCTTCTCACACAACCTCAATCACCATATTCTATTCCACCCATAGTGCTATGTCCATGGATCGCGCTCATATATTGCGTAAAAGTTGAAAGAGTTTGATAAGGCTAAGTATGAAACAATTGCTTTGCTTGTCATCGGAGTTGTGCATGATGAGAGCATTTTGTGTGACGAAAATGAAGCATGGCCAAACTATATGACTTTGTAGGGATAAATTTTCTTTGGCTATGGTATTTTGATAAGACATAATTGCTTGATTAGCCTACTTGGAGTATTACTATTTTTATGTCAACAATAAACTTTTATCTTGAATCCTTCAGATCTGAACATTCATGCCACAATAGAGAAATATACATTGAAGAATATTCTAGAAAGCATTCCACATCAAAAATTCTATTTTTATCATTTACCTACTCGAGGATGAGCAGGAATTATTGGGGATGCTTGATACGTCTCCAACGTATCTATAATTTCTGATTATTCCATGCTATTATATTATCAGTTTTGGATGTTAATGGGCTTTATTTACACTTTTATATTATTTTTGGGACTAACGTATTAACCGGAGGCCCAACCCAAATTGCTGTTTTTTGCCTATTTCAGTGTTTCGTCGAAAAGGAATATCAAACGGAGTCCAAACGAATGAAACCTTCGGGAGCGTGATTTTTGGAACAAACGTGATCCAGAGGACTTGGAGTGGACGTCAAGAAACGAAAGAGGCAGCCACGAGGTAGGGGGCGCGCCTACCCCCCTGGGCGCGCCCTCCCCCCTCGTGGGCCCCTCGTGGCTCAACCGACCTACTTCTTCCTCCTATATATGTTCACATACCCTGAAAACATCCAGGAGCACCACGAAACCCTATTTCCACCGCTGCAACCTTCTGTACCCAAGAGATCCCATCTTGGGGCCTTTTCTGGAGCTCCGCCGAAGGGGGCATTGATCACGGAGGGCCTCTACATCAACACCATGGCCCCTCCGATGATGTGTGAGTAGTTTACCTCATACCTTTGGGCCCATAGTTATTAGCTAGATGGCTTCTTCTCTCTCTTTTGATCTCAATACAAAGTTCTCCTCAATTCTCTTGGAGATCTATTCGATGTAATCTTCTTTTGCGGTGTGTTTGTCGTGATCCGATGAAGTGTGGGTTTATGATCAAGTCCATCTATGAACAATATTTGAATCTTCTCTGAATTCTTTTATGTATGATTGGTTATCTTTGCAAGTCTCTTCGAATTATCAGTTTGGTTTGGCCTACTAGATTGATCTTTCTTGCAATGGGAGAAGTTCTTAGCTTTGGGTTCAATCTTGCGGTGCTCGATCCCAGTGACAGAAAGGGAAATGACACGTATTGTATTGTTTCCATCGAGGATAAAAAGATGGGGTTTATATTATATTGCATGAGTTTATCCCTCTACATCATGTCATCTTGCTTAAGGGTTACTCTGTTCTTATGAACTTAATACTCTAGATGCATGCTGGATAGCGGTCGATGTGTGGAGTAATAGTAGTAGATGCAGGAAGGAGTCGGTCTAGTTGTCACGGACGTGATGCCTATATACATGATCATACCTAGATATTCTCATAACTATGCTCAATTCTATCAATTGCTCGACAGTAATTTGTTCACCCACCATAATACTTAAGCTATCTTGAGAGAAGCCACTAGTGAAACCTATGGCCTCCGGGTCTATTTTCCATCATACAAGTTTCCAATCTATTTTATTTTGCAATCTTTACTTTCAATATATATCATAAAAATACCAAAAATATTTATCTTATTATTATTATCTCTATCAGATCTCACTCTTGCAAGTGGCCGTGAAGGGATTAACAACCCATTTATCGCGTTGGTTGCGAGGTTCTTATTTGTTTGTGTAGGTACGAGGTGACTCGCGCGTGGTCTCCTACTGGATTGATACCTTGGTTCTGAAAAACTGAGGGAAATACTTACGCTGCTTTGCTGCATCACCCTTGCCTCTTCAAGGGAAAACCAATGCATGCTCAAGAGGTAGCAGATACTGTGTCATATTAAATGTTGTACTACTACTTTGTGTGATGCATGACAATTAATAAGGCAACCTAAGATAGTAACTTATGATACTATGCATTACGGAAGTAGCTAGTATCATACACTATCATATGCATGATACTAGTATACTATGATACTCCCCATTACAACCAACCTTATAGGGCTCAATTCAAAAATCTCACCAACCAAGGTAGATGGTGAGTGGTGTTATACTTTTTGTAGTTTGCAAAAACACCCAATTAATGCCTTTGTTTTCCTCAAAAAATTATGTTTTCCAATGTATTAATTGCAATACATGCATGCATAAAGTACATGCATTGGTCAACTTTCTCTTAATACTTGCATGCAATGATTTAATGCACCTTGGAATCTGGACATGTGATGGGGAACAACCAAATTGAGCCTTATAAAATGGAAAAACTAAAATTTTGAGATAAGCCTATAAACCGGAAAGGAGGGAGTATATATGCATGATACTAGTATATGATCGGCAATACCTCTGTAATGCGCGCATGCATAGTATCATAAGTTAGTGTCTTAGGTTGCCTTATTAATTGCCATGCATGACACAAAGGAGTACAACATTTAATATGATATGGTATCATGATATGATACCACACCCTCTCTTTCCTCAATTAACTGCGTGCTACATCATCCAAAAAGTCTAGTTGGCATGCATCATACCGCTTGATACTCCCATATTATGACCAACCTTATTAGGGTGGCCATAGTGGGGGTATCATAGCCGGTATCATGCACTTGGGAATAGAAAATATGATGATGTGGCAAAGAAGCAGTAACATAGGTAGATACCATAACATATATATATAATAAATGCTATACTACTTTGTGTCATGCATGGCCATAAATACGGTCATCTATGATATATACTACTCCACGATACTATATATGCACTATGAAGGTACATACGTAGTATCATACACTAGTATCATATGCATGATACTATATATATAGTATATGATACTCCCCACTATATAAGGCTGGCCATAGTGGTGGTATCATAGCCGACGATGTCATGCACTCGAAAATAGCAAGTATGCTGATGTGGCAAAGAATTAAATATATAAAGAGGGTTAGAGTAACATATAGGTAGATATTGTATCATGTTAAATGCGATGCTAATTTGTGTCATGAATGGCAATAAATATGATCTATATATAATAGTATACTCTATGTATTATACTATGCGCTAGTATCATACACTAGTATCATATATACTGTATATTCATGATACTAGTATATGACACTCTCCACTATACACGTGATTTCTTACCATGGAAAAAATTGGTGGCGAAACGATGAACTCATGTTTTCATTCGAACAAAAATATGATGTTAGATAATGTAAATGTTTTCAAAGAGCACATGGTTCACTCACGAAAGCCGTGTGTCCACTAAATCGTGGTCGATGCACCCCCCACCCCTCTGCCACGCGCGTGATCTAAGTCGTGCCTTCTGATTGGCCAGAACCCAAACCCCACGGATTGTACATCTGCACCGTTGGATTCTCCTTGATCAAACGGCGATCCTCATCCCTTTCGACAACACATGTAAATGTTTTCAAATAGCCCCTCCCGAAAAATGTTTTCAAAGAGCACACGGTTCACACACGAAAGACGTGTGCCTACCAAACCGTGGCCGATGCCCCCTTGCTGCGCGCGCGATCTGAGTCGTGTGTTCTGATTGGCCAGAACCCAAACCCCACGGATCGTACGTCTGCACCGTTGGATGCTCCCAGATCAAATGGCAATCCTCGTCCCTTTCGACAGGAAATGTAGTCCGGTTAGGAATTGATTTATATGCCAACATGCATGGTAAATGCCAAAAAAAGTCTTACATATAGCACACGAGACCTGAAATGCACCAGAAAATCAAACCCGTGGTAAAATTGTGATTGGTTTACGTGGGAAAAATTTAGAGGCGAAATGATGAACTCACATCTTCATTTCAAAATTAGTACGTCTTCATTTCAAATGAAATTATTCTATTTGTGCACACGAGCGCTAAGAGGCAACCGTTTGCATAGTCCTTTCCGCGCGCGCGGCGACCAGTGATATTTTTCACCCTTTTCACCTAGTCCGCCAACACCCGGAGTCCCCAACACCCCCCACCATCTGCCCGCGTTGCACTCAACTAGTCCACCCAATCTCCTTCGCCAGCTCCCCCTCCCCTAGATCCATGGCAGAACCCTCTCTGGTGCCGCCGTGCTCACCCTGGCCATGTGCCCGCTCTTCGGCGTCAAGCGTACCTCCACTGCCGTTCCCAACACACGGCGGCCCCACACCTCGCTGTCTTCGTTTGCTCGCCAGCCACCCTCGAGCATATTGATGCAGTAACCCGCGCCTCTCCCGTGGTCCGGCCGAGTTTGCATTAAGAAGCCTGTTAGTTACTACTCTCCATCGCGGTGAGGCATATTTCCGCGCAATCCCTCTTCCAATTTCGTTCTGTATGTTCCCAATTTGTCTATAAAATAACGGAGAGCGTATATATGTTCATTATCCACCTTCCTTACTACATATAAGTTGCATTTGTTCCAATAAGTTACTGCCTATTTACAGATCGCGGGCGCCCGAGTCACACAAACTTAACAAATTAGTTGTACATTTTCTAAATTATTGCATGGCATGTTTAGAAAGCTTGGTACCAAGTTGTTAGTTTCATGCTTATCCTCCTTTCCTAAGTTCCGCATGTGTTCCCTGTAGATGCCGAGTAGCAGCGACATCACTCATTCAGGCCATGTATCTTCATCTGATTCGGACAACCCTAGGTCTTTAGCAGATCGTGAGGGATCAAGTAGTCTTGAACGGGATAGAGCTGCAGTAATTACCCTTCCGGTTAGGACACTGAGGAATGCTCCAAGGAAGCCCACACACCAGCCTAAAGGTGTATATGAAGTAACCGAGATCGATTTAAAGTCTTGGGCTCCAACTAAACCAGATAAAGCACGCATGAGGTTCAGGAGTGTGCGTGGATTTGTTGGCAGGGCAAGGCTCAACATTAATCTGCCAGGGTTTCAGAAGGCTGGCACAGAAACACGGCGAAGGATAGTCCAGGAGATCATGGATCACATCAACATTCCAGAGCAGTGGAGAATGCAGGTGGAACACGCTGCACTGAAGAAGTCCAGGGATGCTTGGAGAAACTGGAAGCACGTGCTGTACAAGAAGTACTTGAGTGAAGGCAAGGACCCAATCCCCGCATACCCCCAAATTACAAAGGCAGACTGGGTAGAATTCAAAAGGGTCAGGGCAACTAATGAGTTTGTTGAGAAGAGTTTCAAGCAATCGGAACTTCAGAAGAAGAACATACACCCCCACCGTATGGGTGTGGCAGGATACTACGGCATGAAACTGATATGGGAACAGGAGGACAAAGAAGCAGTAGCGGCGGGTGAGAATCTGACCTTTAGTGAAATCAGGGGCGAACGCACCAGAGACTACTTGCGGGCACATGCAAAGAGGCGTGATGACCGAACTAATTACTTTGAAAATGCACGTGACGCCAAACTCTAGGAAGTGATGTTAGAGGCTTCCAAGATCCCTGGAAGGTTCTACAGGAACTCAGGGCCATGTGACATTCTGTCCATTGCTCTGGACACAAAAGAGCCCCCTGGCCGTGCAAGGGGTATAGGTGTTAATGTCTCGCACAAGAGGGCTTTCACACTCAGCGAAGAAAAGAGGCTCAGCATGAAAAAAATGACGAGTGAAATGAAGAAGAATGCATTGTATGAAAGGTTGAAGAAGGAGATTTATCCGGCTGTTCGAAAGGATGTTGAGGAGTCAATTATGATGACGAAAATTCTAACACTGACAGATAGCCGGCAGATGGGAGGGGGCGGGCATGGAGGATGCTGGTTATTGCGCGACAACACTGCAGAAGAGTAGTTGTGCATCAGCTGACCCTAGCGACACTGAGACTGCAGCTGCTCGTGATGATGCTATATCTGATCTATATGGAATGAAATACGGACTGAAGGGCGTGCTTACACATTATGAAGGTACATTAAAATGTGCAACAGCCTGGGTTTGCCCACTCTTCTTGGAAGATGGCCTCTTCTTGGACAATGTGCCATTGAAGCCGGGCTGTGTGAAGTGCTACGTGACTGAAGTAAAGCCCGGATTCAATGAATTTTCCCTGAAGAATGTCCTAGGAGACTTCAATGAGCAAAGGACCTTGGGAGAAACACTGTTACATCACATCCAGTGGCCACGAAAGGAAATAGAGTTCATCGATGAGGTTCCTGGAGCCCCGCCAAGAGCAACCATTGTCGCCCCTCAACCAGTGACGCTCTCCTTGCCACAACAGCTCTCGCGGGCTGATGCATCAACCTGTGATCAGCCGGCCTGACTTTGTGTGGCAAGGCCTACAACTGCTGATGACGCACCACCGGTTCAGATGCCGGCGCTGAAGCAGCGGGGGAAGACCCAGCTACAGCACATGCTCAGCAGACCAACCTGGTGGAACACACTGCTAAGCCGTCTGATGCTTCAGAACCGCCTGCTAAGCAGTTTGTAGGTCCAGAACCGACTACTCATCAGTCCATCAGTCCGCGGGCGCGTGATCAGCATACCAATTCGTCAGCACTTCTTGCTCAGCAAACCAACGCATTGGCATGGCCTCCTCAGCACACCGACAAGTTGGCACCACCTGCGTAGAAACCCGACATAGCTTCAACGCATGGTCAGCAGTCCGATGCCTCTGCTCCTACAACCCAGCAGTCCGTCACAGCAGCACCGCCAGCTCAGTGGTCCGGCATAGATAAACTGTTTGCTCGACAGTCTACCTCGCAGCCAACCAGACATTCTGCTAGAAATGCTTCAAGTACCAAGAAGGAAGTGGCCAAAAAGGGTACACCCACGAGGAAGCGCAGCGGGAGAGTGAAGAGGAAAGAGAACAATTGCCTCTTACTTAAAGCACTCATTGCCCAGAACCAAATTAACAGTAGCTTGTTCGAATCAGGGAGTAATATTATTTCTGACGCCATGGATGATGAAGAAGTAGAATTGTTGCTTGCTAAAAGTAAAGCAGTTGTACTTCAAGCACACAAGTACGTCCATGGCCAGCCATTTCTTGTTGGTGAATACTCTGATGAGTGCAACTCCAGTTGCTGTGAGTTACATGAATATTGCATGGATCAAATGTGAGAAGGTCATCATGGTTTGCTAGTCCAATACAACGGAGATCATTTCCGACACGATGCTGGTTCCATCAATGTGAGTTTCGAGGACTTACATCCCTTCTTCAACTTCAACATGCTCGATGCCACTCTTGTTAGATGCCTGATTTTGTAAGTACTTAACAAACTCTGATCAACTTCTCCATACAAGGTTGTAAATGATAAACAACTAACTCCATTTTATTCCTCTCAGGGGATTGAACACGAGAGACGAAAAAGGGAGAGTGTGTATTTCATAGATCCTGCATTAGCAAATGGCACAACATTAGATGGTAAGGACCGACGGGACTGGGCCGTTAACACGGTCGTCCATATATTCGAAAACACGTCCCATGCACAATCATTTCTTTGGCCATATCATGAACGGTAAGTCAAGTAAACAACCATGCATACACTGATTGTCTTTCAGATTTCGACATCATTCGTAACTTCATGGCTTTCTTAATATGTAGCAATCATTGTATATTGGTATTCATTGTTCCAAACAAGAACACAGTTTACTACATCGATTCTCTTAGAGAGTCAACAGACGCTCAGGATCTGATGCATGTTCAACAATTCTTGGATAGGTATTGAATTCTATGATGTTGAAATTAATTTGCATTCATATCTGGTTCAATAATTGATGTTGTCAAAATTCATCATCATTTGCAGTGTGATCGCATTGTGGAAAACTAAACCAGGAAACCTGTTCAAGACGGAACAACCTCTGCAGCACGAGATCGTTTCTCCGGTAACACACCGAAATCCGTTATTTTCGGAAAATTTATCCAACAGTCTGCAAATACCTTTCCTTACGCTAGTCAAATGTTCAAGCTTCTAAATAAACCTCTTTCTATTTTGTCTAAAGAAAAAATAATACATCTAACATCGGTTAGGTTGTTCCTAACAGGACAAATACATGACTAATTTGGTACAAAAAATTTCAGTGTCCTCAGGAAGAAGCAGGGACCAACCTTTGTGGATACTATGTTTGCAGACACATGATTTCCATCTGCAAATCTGCTGATAGTTGTGACGATCCTCGCGAATTAGTACAAGTAAGTCTATCTTAACTAATATCTTCTACTCCACTCATATGGCACATTCTGATCTTAAAAATATTGCAGCTCATCTTAAAACCGATGACCCCTGAACCGCTCCCGGGTGGTGAATTGCTGATGGTTCGGAGATTTATCAGCGACTTCTTCCTGGATCACTACATCAATCCCACTGGTGATTATGAAGATTTCATCATGCGTTCTCCCGAAACTTTGAGTAAGAGTTAGCCGCTAAACACATAACACATGGATCCATTGTTTTCCATCTGATGAGGTCTTCGCATTTCATACACTATGATTAATAATGTAATGCATATATGTGTGGACAAATCATTGGAATTTAGCTACCATATGTTCAATTACAATTGTTGCGAAATCTGATGAATGTTCTTCCTGTGGACACTATTTGTTCAATTGAATATTGTGGCAACTTTGCTTTTTGCGTGCCGATTCAAAATGGGATTTTTTTTGTTTATTTTTCCAATTGAATATTGTGGCGAATTTGCTTTTTGCGTGCCTATTCAAACTGGGATATTTTTTTAACCTGGCAATTGCTCCGCACGCAGTTCAACTAAATGAGTGTGTGTGATCCACATCGGAAAGCATACGTCAATCGTAGCGGAACCATCAGTGATACACAGCAGATCACAAACGATTTGCAGTGCTACTATGTGTGCGTAGGGTCTCCGGAACCATTTGTGATATCGCGTTATCGCACACGAGAACTGGGAGTAAACCGTGCCCAATGCAAAATACAATCCCGGTCATAATTTTTTCAGGAAACATGTGCGAAAAGCACACGTCACTCTTGCAGCAACCGTCGGTGATACCCAACAAATCACAAACGGTCTGCAGCACTTGTATGTGTGCGAAGGGGCTCCTGAACCGTTTGTGATAGAACATTATCGCACACGGTAATTGTTGGCAAACGTGTGCGATAGAGTCTAGCATGGCAGACAGGTTACGCAGAAAACTCGTGTGCGATGGGGCACAAATCGCACACAGTTCATATGTTAGCCCGTGTGCCTTACATACTATTTCCCAAACGGTTCGTTACGACAGATCGTATGGTTTCACTGCGTCATTAGAAACGCTTAATCACAGATACCACACGTGCGAAAAAAATTAGTGTGTGCTGCATCGCACACGATTACATTTTGGAAGGCCTCTGGATCACTGCTCCATATCCCGGACGGTTTTTGGGTCATGTGGGAAGGACACCCTATCGCACACACTCACTTGGCGACGGTTCCAAATGCCGTCGCGGAAAGGGGTTAAAAACCGTTTGTTTAGGACCGAAGCGCACCAATAGCTTGCTTGCTTTCTTCACTAAGTAGATTTTGTTTTTCCCTTTTGTTTTTTCTTGCTTTCTTTCTTTAGTTGTGGGTGCAATAAACAAAAAATAAATAAAATACAAAAAAATTCACTTGCCTCATATGCCTAGCTTAATGGCTTTAAAGAAAATGTTGCATAGGAAACAACCAGGAAGTTTTAGGGATTATTTTTCTCCTTTGTGTAACATATACTTTGCTATGTGTGCCATTATGTTTTCGAAAACAAAAAAGTATAAAGGGGAACCTAAAAACTTTTTCAAAAAGAGAAGCAATTGGAAGGTCGTGCATTGGAGAAGTGAGGGTCGACCTTGAACAGTTGTGTTCTTGCTAATGGAAACAATGTAGAATGTTTCATGGAAGTTTATCATAAAAATAATTATCCCCTGTATATACAACTGTACCATAAGAATAATGTGCCAAGATTTACCTTTAGGATGTTTAAATTGCTTGTTTGGTGTGTGCAGTGCAAAAATAGAAACTTTTGTTGTAGTATTTGAATTTACATTTTTTCAGTGGAACATGCAAAAATTCTGAAATTTTTACTCAGTACTACTATGAAAATTGTTTATTTTTCCTAGTTTTTCAGAATTTTTTCAGTTACAGAAGTATATGTATCATATGCATCTTTACACACTGTCATGTTTTCACAGATTGCTGTTATAGTTTCTTTATTTGCTTTTTTTAATCTTGTTGAGCCCCATTGACTTGGAAGCCATATAATTGGGATAGCATACAGTGGGTAATGTTTTATTATAATTGAACAGTAATGTTACAGCAGGACATGATGGGATTTGATATTATATGTACTAACCCCTCTAATAAAAAGTTTGGTTAAGTTTTGTGTGGATGAAGTGTTCGAAGATTGAGGAGGTATCGATATGAGAAGAATAAGGAGAGGAAAAAAAATTCAATCTTGGGGATACCCAAGGCACCCCAAGTAAATATCAAAGGAGACTCAACACTGGAATGCGTCGGTGCTATACAAACGGTTTTTAACCCCTTTCCGCGACAGCATTCGGAACCATCACCAAGTGAGTGTGGGCGATAGCGGGGTCCTTCCCACATGACCCAGAAATTGTCGGGGATAGGCCCCCCTGGGACACAGGGTTGGGCCGTGTGTGATCGGGCGAGGCATCAAAACCCAATCATTTCCGTAGGTATGTACATCCCACATGGTGAATCCCGGAAAAACATTTCCGTAGGTATGTATATCACACACAGTCAATTCAAGGAATACGTTTCCGTTCGTATATGTACATCCCACACAGTCAATCCAGGGAAAATGTTTCCGTTTGTATGTGTTGGAAATATGCCCTAGAGGCAATAATAAAAGCATTATTATTATATTTCCTTGTTCATGATAATTGTCTTTATTCATGCTATAATTGTGTTATCCGGAAATCGTAATACATGTGTGAATAACAGACACCAACATGTCCCTAGTAAGAGCCTCTAGTTGACTAGCTCGTTGATCAACAGATAGTCATGGTTTCCTGACTATGGACATTGGATGTCATTGATAATGAGATCACATCATTAGGAGAATGATGTGATGGACAAGACCCAATCCTAAACATAGCACAAGATCGTATAGTTCGTTTGCTAGAGTTTTCCAATGTCAAAGTATCTTTTCCTTAGACCATGAGATCGTGTAACTCCCGGATACCGTAGGAGTGCTTTGGGTATACCAAACGTCACAATGTAACTGGGTGACTATAAAGGTAGACTACGGGTATCTCCGAAAGTGTCTGTTGGGTTGACATGGATCAAGACTGGGATTTGTCACTCCGTATGACGGAGAGGTATCACCGGGCCCACTCGGTAATGCATCATCATGAGCTCAAAGTAACCAAGTGTCTGGTCACGGGATCATGCATTACGGTACGAGTAAAGTGACTTGCTGGTAACGAGATTGAACGAGGTATTGGGATACCGACGATCGAATCTCGGGCAGAACGTTGTTTGGAGTCCCGGATGAGATCCCGGACGTCATGAGGAGTTCCGGAATGGTCCGGAGGTAAAGAATTATATATAGGAAGTGCTGTTTCGGCCATCGGGACAAGTTTCGGGGTCACCGGTATTGTACCGGGACCACCGGAAGGGTCCCGGGGGTCCACCGGGTAGGGCCACCTATCCCGGGGGGCCCCATGGGCTGAAGTGGGAGGGAACCCAGCCCATAGTGGGCTGGGGCGCCACCCCCCAAGGGCCCATGCGGCTAGGGTTGAGGGGAAACCCTGGAGGGGGCGCCCCCTTGCTTGGGGGGCAAGCCCCCCACCCTAGGCCGCCGCCCCCCCTACTAGATGCCATCTACTAGGGCCGGCGCCCCCCCTTGGCACCCCTATATATAGTTGAGGAGAGGGGAGGACTTCATACCTCAGCCTTGGCGCCTCCCTCTCTCCCCGTTACGTCTCTCTCTCGTAGTATAGGCGAAGCCCTGCTACTGTGACGCCCTGCATCCACCACCACGCCGTCGTGCTGCTGGATCTTCATCAACCTCTCCTCCCCCCTTGCCGGATCAAGGAGGAGACGTCTCCCGTCCCGTATGTGTGTTGAACGCGGAGGTGCCGTCCGTTCAGCGCTTGGTCATCGGTGATTTGGATCACGTCGTGTACGACTACATCATCACCGTTCTTTGAACGCTTCCGCACGCGATCTACAAAGGTATGTAGATGCATATGATGACTCGTTGCTAGATGAACTCCTAGATGATCTTGGTGAAATGAGTAGGAAAAATTTTGTTTTCTGCAACGTTCCCCAACAGTGGCATCATGAGCTAGGTCTATGCGTAGTTCTTCTTGCGCGAGTAGAACACAATTTGTTGTGGGCGTAGATTTGTCAACTTTCTTGCCGCTACTAGTCTTATCTTGCCTCAGCGGTATTGTGGGATGAAGCAGCCCGGACCAACCTTACACGTACGCTTACGTGAGACCGGTTCCACCGACTAACATGCACTAGTTGCATAAGGTGGCTGGCGGGTGTCTGTCTCTCCCACTTTAGTTGGAGCGGATTCGATGAACAGGGTCCTTATGAAGGGTAAATAGAAGTTGACAAATCACGTTGTGGCTTTAACGTAGGTAAGAAGACGTTCTTGCTAGAACCCTAATTCAGCCACGTAAAACTTGCAACAACAATTAGAGGACGTCTAACTTGTTTTTGCAGCAAGTGGTTTGTGATATGACATGGCCAAAGTTGTGATGAATGATGAATGATCTATATGTGATGTATGAGATGTTCATGTTATTGTAATAGGAATCACGACTTGCATGTCGATGAGTATGACAACCGGCAGGAGCCATAGGAGTTGTCCTTATTCTTTTATATGACCTGCGTGTCATTGAGAAACGTCATGTAAATTACTTTACTTTATTGCTAAACGCGTTAGCCATAGTAGTAGAAGTAATAGTTGGCGAGCAACTACATGGAGACACGATGATGGAGATCATGGTGTCAAGCCGGTGACAAGATGATCATGGAGCCCCAAGATGGAGATCAAAGGAGCTATGTGATATTGGCCATATCATGTCACGTTTATTATTTGATTGCATGTGATGTTTATCATGTTTTGCATCTTGTTTACTTAGAACGACGGTAGTAAATAAGATGATCCCTCATAACAATTTCAAGAAGTGTTCTCCCCTAACTGTGCACCGTTGCTAAAGTTCGTCGTTTCGAAGCACCACGTGATGATCGGGTGTGATAGATCCTTACGTTCACATACAACGGGTGTAAGACAGTTTTACACATGCAAGACACTTAGGGTTAACTTGACGAGCCTAGCATGTGTATAGACATGGCCTCGGAACACAGAAGACCGAAAGGTCGAGCATGAGTCGTATAGAAGATACGATCAACATGAAGATGTTCACCGACGTTGACTAGTCCGTCTCACGTGATGATCGGACACGGCCTAGTTAACTCGGATCATGTAATACTTAGATGACTAGAGGGATGTCTAATCTAAGTGGGAGTTCTTTAATAATTTGATTAGATGAACTTAATTATCATGAACTTAGTCTAAAATCTTTGCAATATGTCTTGTAGATCAAATGGCCAACGTAGTCCTCAACTTCAACGCGTTCCTAGAGAAAACCAAGCTGAAAGACGATGGCAGCAACTATACGGACTGGGTCCGGAACCTGAGGATCATCCTCATAGCTGCCAAGAAAGATTATGTCCTACAAGCACCGCTAGGTGAAGCTCCCTTCTCACAGAACCAAGACGTTATGAACGCTTGGCAGACACGTGTTGACGACTACTCCCTCGTTCAGTGCGGCATGCTTTACAGCTTAGAGCCGGGGCTCCAAAAGCGTTTTGAGAGACATGGAGCATATGAGATGTTCGAAGAGCTGAAAATGGTTTTTCAAGCTCATGCCCGGATCGAGAGATATGAAGTCTCCGATAAGTTCTTCAGCTGTAAGATGGAGGAAAATAGTTCTGTCAGTGAGCACATACTCACTATGTCTGGGTTACATAACCGCTTGTCTCAGCTGGGAGTTAATCTCCCGGATGATGCGGTCATTGACAGAATCCTCCAGTCGCTTCCACCAAGCTACAAGAGCTTTGTGATGAACTTCAACATGCAGGGGATGCAAAAGACCATTCCTGAGTTGTTCTCAATGCTGAAATCAGCGGAGGTAGAAGTCAAGAAGGAACATCAAGTGTTGATGGTCAATAAAACCACTAAGTTCAAGAAAGTCAAGGGTAAAAAGAACTTCAAGAAGGACGGCAAGGAAGTTGCCGCGCCCGGCAAGCAAGCTGCCGGGAAGAAGCCAAAGAATGGACCCAAGCCTGAGATGGAGTGCTTTTATTGCAAAGGGAAGGGTCACTGGAAGCGGAACTGCCCCAAATACTTAGCGGACAAGAAGGCCGGCAACACCAAAGGTATATTTGATATACATGTAATTGATGTGTACCTTACCAGTACTCGTAGTGACTCCTGGGTATTTGATACCGGTGCCGTTGCTCATATTTGTAACTCACAGCAGGAGCTACGGAATAAACGGAGACTGGCGAAGGACGAGGTGACGATGCGCGTCGGGAATGGTTCCAAGGTTGATGTGATCGTCGTCGGCACGCTGCCTCTATATCTACCTTCGGGATTAGTTTTAAACCTTAATAATTGTTATTTAGTGCCAGCTTTGAGCATGAACATTGTATCGGGATCTCGTTTAATTCGAGATGGCTACTCATTTAAATCCGAGAATAATGGTTGTTCTATTTATATGAGAGATATGTTTTATGGTCATGCTCCTATGGTGAATGGTTTATTCTTTATGAATCTCGAACGTGATACTACACATGTTCATAATGTGAGTACCAAAAGATGTAAGGTTGATAATGATAGTCCCAGATATTTGTGGCACTGCCGCCTTGGTCACATAGGTGTCAAACGCATGAAGAAGCTCCATGCAGATGGACTTTTAGAGTCTCTTGATTATGAATCATTTGACACGTGCGAACCATGCCTCATGGGTAAAATGACCAAGACTCCATTCTCAGGAACAATGGAGCGAGCAACCAACTTATTGGAAATCATACATACTGATGTGTGCGGTCCAATGAGTGTTGAGGCTCGCGGTGGCTATCGTTATGTTCTCGCCCTCACTGATGACTTGAGTAGATATGGGTATGTCTACTTAATGAAACACAAGTCTGAAACCTTTGAAAAGTTCAAGGAATTTCAGAATGAGGTTGAGAATCAACGTGACAGGAAAATCAAGTTTCTACGATCAGATCGTGGAGGAGAATACTTGAGTCACGAATTTGGTACACACTTAAGAAAATGTGGAATAGTTTCACAACTCACGCCGCCTGGAACACCTCAGCGTAATGGTGTGTCTGAACGTCGTAATCGCACTCTATTAGATATGGTGCGATCTATGATGTCTCTTGCCGATTTACCGCTATCTTTTTTGGGCTATGCTTTAGAGACTGCCGCATTCACTTTAAATGGGCTCCGTCGAAATCCGTTGAGGCGACACCGTTTGAATTATGGTTTGGTAAGAAACCTAAGTTGTTGTTTCTAAAAGTTTGGGGATGCGATGCTTATGTCAAGAAACTTCAACCTGAAAAGCTCGAACCCAAGTCAGAAAAATGCGTCTTCATAGGATACCCTAAAGAAACTGTTGGGTATACCTTCTACCTCAGATCCGAAGGCAAGATCTTTGTTGCCAAGAATGGGTCCTTTCTAGAGAAAGAGTTTCTCTCGAGAGAAGTAAGTGGGAGGAAAGTAGAGCTTGATGAAGTATTACCTCTTGAACCGGTAAATGGCGCAACTCAAGAAAATGTTCCTGAGGTGCCAGCACCGACTAGAGAGGAGGTTAATGTTGATGATCAAGATACTTCTGATCAAGCCCCTACTGAGATTCGAAGGTCCACAAGGACACGTTCCGCACCAGAGTGGTACGGCAACCCTGTCTTGGAAATCATGTTGTTAGACAACGGTGAACCTTCGAACTATGAAGAAGCGATGGCGGGCCCAGATTCCAAAAAATGGCTAGAAGCCATGAAATCCGAGATAGGATCCATGTATGAAAACGAAGTATGGACTTTGACTGACTTGCCCGTTGAACGGCGAGCCATAGAAAATAAATGGATCTTTAAGAAGAAGACAGACGCGGATGGTAATGTGACCATCTATAAAGCTTGGCTTGTCGCTAAGGGTTATCGACAAGTTCAAGGGGTTGACTACGATGAGACTTTCTCACCGGTAGCGAAGCTAAAGTTCGTCTGAATCATGTTAGCAATTGCCGCATTCTACGATTATGAAATATGGCAAATGGATGTCAAAACGGCATTCCTTAATGGTTTCCTTAAGGAAGAATTGTATATGATGCAGCCGGAAGGTTTTGTCGATCCTAAGAATGCTGACAAGGTGTGCAAGCTCCAACGCTCGATTTATGGGCTGGTGCAAGCATCTCGGAGTTGGAACATTCGCTTTGATGAGATGATCAAAGCGTTTGGGTTTACACAGACTTATGGAGAAGCCTGCGTTTACAAGAAAGTGAGTGGGAGCTCTGTAGAATTTCTCATATTATATGTAGATGACATACTTTTGATGGGAAATGATATAGAACTCTTGGACAGCATCAAGGCCTACTTGAATAAGAGTTTTTCAATGAAGGACCTTGGAGAAGCTGCTTATATATTAGGCATCAAAATCTATAGAGATAGATCGAGACGCCTCATAGGTCTTTCACAAAGCACATACCTTGATAAGATATTGAAGAAGTTCAATATGGATCATTCTAAGAAGGGGTTCTTACCTGTGTTACAAGGTGTGAAATTGAGCTCAGCTCAATGTCCGACCACGGCAGAAGAGATAGAAGATATGAGTGTCATCCCCTATGCCTCGGCCATAGGGTCTATTATGTATGCCATGCTGTGTACCAGACCTGATGTAAACCTTGCCATAAGTTTGGTAGGAAGGTACCAAAGTAATCCCGGCAAGGAACACTGGACAGCGGTCAAGAATATCCTGAAGTACCTAAAAAGGACTAAGGAAATGTTTCTCGTTTATGGAGGTGACGAAGAGCTCGTCGTAAAGGGTTACGTCGACGCTAGCTTCGACACAGATCTGGATGACTCCAAGTCACAGACCGGATACGTGTATATTTTGAATGGTGGGGCAGTAAGCTGGTGCAGTTGCAAGCAAAGCATCGTGGCGGGATCTACATGTGAAGCGGAGTACATGGCAGCCTCGGAGGAAGCACATGAAGCAATATGGGTGAAGGAGTTCATCACCGACCTAGGAGTCATACCCAATGCGTCGGGGCCGATCAAGCTCTTCTGTGACAACACTGGAGCCATTGCTCTTGCCAAGGAGCCCAGGTTTCACAAGAAGACAAGGCACATCAAGCGTCGCTTCAACTCCATTCGTGAAAATGTTCAAGATGGAGACATAGAGATTTGTAAAGTGCACACGGACCTGAATGTGGCAGATCCGTTGACTAAACCTCTCCCTAGGGCAAAACATGATCAACACCAGAATTCCATGGGTGTTCGATTCATCACATTGTAACTAGATTATTGACTCTAGTGCAAGTGGGAGACTGTTGGAAATATGCCCTAGAGGCAATAATAAAAGCATTATTATTATATTTCCTTGTTCATGATAATTGTCTTTATTCATGCTATAATTGTGTTATCCGGAAATCGTAATACATGTGTGAATAACAGACACCAACATGTCCCTAGTAAGCCTCTAGTTGACTAGCTCGTTGATCAACAGATAGTCATGGTTTCCTGACTATGGACATTGGATGTCATTGATAACGAGATCACATCATTAGGAGAATGATGTGATGGACAAGACCCAATCCTAAACATAGCACAAGATCGTATAGTTCGTTTGCTAGAGTTTTCCAATGTCAAGTATCTTTTCCTTAGACCATGAGATCGTGTAACTCCCGGATACCGTAGGAGTGCTTTGGGTATACCAAACATCACAACGTAACTGGGTGACTATAAAGGTCTACTACGGGTATCTCGAAAGTGTCTGTTGGGTTGACATGGATCAAGACTGGGATTTGTCACTCCGTATGACGGAGAGGTATCACTGGGCCCACTCGGTAATGCATCATCATAATGAGCTCAAAGTGACCAAATGTCTGGTCACGGGATCATGCATTACGGTACGAGTAAAGTGACTTGCCGGTAACGAGATTGAACGAGGTATTGGGATACCGACGATCGAATCTCGGGTAAGTAACATATCGATTGACAAAGGGAATTGCATACGGGGTTGATTGAATCCTCGACATCGTGGTTCATCCGATGAGATCATCGTGGAGCATGTGGGAGCCAACATGGGTATCCAGATACCGCTGTTGGTTATTGACCGGAGAGTCGTCTCGGTCATGTCTGCTTGTCTCCCGAACCCGTAGGGTCTACACACTTAAGGTTCGGTGACGCTAGGGTTTTGAAGATATGTATATGCAGTAACCCGAATGTTGTTCGGAGTCCCGGATGAGATCCCTAACGTCATGAGGAGTTCCCGAATGGTCCGGAGGTAAAGAATTATATATAGGAAGTGCTGTTTCGGCCATCGGGACAAGTTTCGGGGTCACCGGTATTGTACCGGGACCACCGGAAGGGTCCCGGGGGTCCACCGGGTGGGGCCACCTATCCCGGGGGGCCCCATGGGCTGAAGTGGGAGGGAACCCAGCCCATAGTGGGCTGGGGCGCGACCCCCCCAAGGGCCCATGCGGCTAGGGTTGAGGGGAAACCCTGGAGGGGGCGCCCCCTTGCTTGGGGGGCAAGCCCCCCACCCTAGGCCGCCGCCCCCCCTAGTAGATGCCATCTACTAGGGCCGGCGCCCCCCCTTGGCACCCCTATATATAGTTGAGGAGAGGGGAGGACTTCATACCTCAGCCTTGGCGCCTCCCTCTCTCCCCGTTACGTCTCTCTCTCGTAGTATAGGCGAAGCCCTGCTACTGTGACGCCCTGCATCCACCACCACGCCGTCGTGCTGCTGGATCTTCATCAACCTCTCCTCCCCCCTTGCTGGATCAAGAAGGAGGAGACGTCTCCCGTCCCGTACGTGTGTTGAACGCGGAGGTGCCGTCCGTTCGGCGCTTGGTCATCGTGATTTGGATCACGTCGTGTACGACTACATCATCACCGTTCTTTGAACGCTTCCGCACGCGATCTACAAAGGTATGTAGATGCATATGATGACTCGTTGCTAGATGAACTCCTAGATGATCTTGGTGAAACGAGTAGGAAAATTTTTGTTTTCTGCAACGTTCCCCAACAGTATGTACATCCCAAACAGTTTTATGTGTAGGCTCATGTGTGAAAGGTGTAACGATCACACACGTTCTGCCTTGGTTAACTGTTTGCTTTTATGAACTACATCACACACAATTTGATGTATAAAACTATGTGGCATTGGGCTATCCATCACAAGCGCTTTTACTGCTAGAACCGTTTGCAAAGTTCCATGACCGTCTATTCTCTTTTTACATCGCACACGCTGTTTTCTTTCTAACCGTGTGCACATTATTTTATTAGCTCATGTATATTTTTTTTTTGCCTGTAATTTATTATTCGAATTGGAAATTTTGAAATATGAAATGTGCAATTCAAATTCTCGGCACAATGGTTCAACAATGAATCCATAAATAAAATTGCCAGTACAATATGTTCAGTAATTACAAGATTAGGCAGCAATTAACTATGACGAACCACAATATTTAAAGGTGGTAAAGGTGCAGAGACAAGTGTAAATCATTTTGACTGCCGACGGTGTTGAAGAAGTGGAATGCCCATAATGTGCCTTCGTGCATGCCATAGGCACGAACCACTTTTGTCCAACCCCTTGTGACGATCGCCCGCCCATCCTTCACCGCCTTCAGGAAGACTTCTAGAGCATTATCATGGTAGCATGAATTATATGCTTTAACCTTAGTTGCCTCCACTCCGGTCATGTAGTTTGCAAGGTAATCATCAGTAAATAGCTTCAGAAACCACTGAAAAGAGAAAAATATCAGATACTGAGGTCTAATAGAGTAACTTGTTGTGGGCGGGTGTCGGTGTACTAGAGTAGGGGTACCCTAGTATCCCGAACTTGTGCACGGGCAGTCGCAGCATCCCGCGGCAAGGCTTGCCGGGTGACCGCCAAGATCCTCCGTGGTTCCTCTGGAGCCATTCAAGAACAAAGTGTCCAAGCCAAGAAGACAAGACCCCGGCAAGAGGAGCTTGCCGAGAAGGCTAACAAAAGCATCCCAAGACCCCGGCAAGAGGAGCTTGCCGGGAAGGCCACCCGAGGCATTTCAAGGAACTTGCCGCGGCGTGCCACGCGCCCCGGCAAGGCTCGGTGAGCGACAAGCTCCCAGACGCGACAAGACAACGACCGCGGCAAGCTGCTTGCCGCGGCAAGCCACCTCTCCGTGCCCGCGCTCCAGCGCATCCACCAACGTGTCGCTCTGGGGCCCTTCCAGGCGCATGTGGCGGAAGGCTGTGCAGCTAGGGGCGTGCGGTGGCAAGCGGCGCTGACAAGATCGCCATCGTGGCGAACGGTGGCGTCCCTGGAGGTCCCTTTTCGCACTGTTTAGGCGACACAGACGGGCATTTAAGGCCCTTGTCCCCTGCCGTCAGGGTTAGGTATGATACACTGTAGCAGGTAGCTGTGCCTACCACAGCACCTTTCCATTTTTGCCCTTTACCTCCGTTGCCACCTGTCAGTGACCCCTTGAGCATATAAAAGGAGGCCCATGCGCGATGTAGAGGGGGGGGGGGTTAGCTAGTTCGAACACTCACGCTCGGTCCCGCTAGCTGCTGGTGTGTACTGTAGCACTCCGCGCTCCCGAGCTAGAAATCAATACAAACCACAGAGCAGGAGTAGGGTTTTACACATCCGTGCGGCCCAAACCTGGGTAAATCGTTCGCGTGCACCGCCTCGATTTGCTCTTTACACGATCTCCGCCCCCGCCGAACCGAAAGGGACCCGGTCCGCTGGTCCCATAGGTGCCCGTGGATCAGTACCCCGGCATCTTTGGCGCGCCAGGTAGGGGGCGTCGAGGTTGTGTGAACCAGATCCGGCGTCGAGCCAACCACCGCCGGAGCAAACGGTTGGTGGGGCAGGCACTGGCGGAAGAACACGCGTCGACGAGGGAACTCACGGTGCTGCCAGGTCCCAGGACATGGCTGCGCTGCCCACCGATGCCGTAGCCGGTTCCCACAACGACCGGGCGCACTCCAAGACCTCGGCGTCCGTGCATGCACCGCGCCCATCTCAGGAGGCGCGGGACCGGCAACGTCATGGTACTCACGGTACCATGCATTCGCTAGACCAAGATCGAGCTGGTGGATCTCGGAGCACTCAGGATCACCATGCACATCAACCTGCTGGCGCGAGCGAGACACGGTTGCCTGGACAGGATACTGCTCCTTCTAACGTAGTTAGAAGTCCGAGCATGTCCCGCTCCTCGCACCGCTCGCCACCGCCACCCGCCACTGCGGCAGAAGCTTTGGCGCGAGCTCAGCTGCTCCTAGACTACCCTCCAGCGGCAGACAAGATCGACGACTGGAGGGCCACCATCCAGAGTCTCATCGGCTTCGCCAACGGCGACTCTCCATGGCAGCCAAGCATGTCTCAGCCGCGGCAAACCAGCCAGGCACGAGCCGGAGACGACAAGACTGGTGGGGGTGCAACTACTGTGCACTCTCCGCCCCGAAGGCCAAAATCGCCGACTCGCCGGATCTACCTCGACAGCGACTCTACCGCGTCGTCAGATCCGCGAGCTCATCGCGATCAGCGCCAAGTTCTTCAAGAACGACAACAAGAAGACGCTCGTACTCGCATCGAGCGCCGAAGAGAAGCGCGACGTCAATCAGACCAGCGTGCTGGGCCCTCTGTTGACATGCATGCGCCAGGGGAACCAGGCGACTTGCCGTACGCGGTAGGTTGCCCTGCGTTCACTCGTGAGCTGCGGCAAGTCCAGTTGCCCAGTACGAAGAATTTCAAACCAGATGTACCAGAGAAGTACGACGGCAAGTCGCATCCGTCGGAGTTCCTCAGCATCTACACCATCACGGTGCAGGCTGCTGGGGGGCGGGATGACAAGATCCTTGCCAACTACTTCCCGTTGGTGCTCAAGCCCAACGTCAGGTCCTGGCTCATGCACTTGCCGGACAACTCCATATCCTCCTGGGCTGATCTATGCCATCAGTTTGTCGGCGCCTTTACAGGCGGCCACAAACCTCATGGCCAAGAGAGTGATCTTCATCTGCTCGTCCAGAAGGAAGGAGAGCCCCTGCGCAAGTACATTCAGAGGTTCAGCCGTGTACAGTACAACATCCCAGACGTCCACCCCGCCGCGGTCATCAGCGCGTTTCATCAGAACGTGCGTAACCGCAGGATGCGGGAGGAGATGGCGATGTGCAGGATCAGAGACGTCAGTGAGCTATATGCCCTGGACGACAAGTGTGCACGCGCTGAGGAAGGGAGGAGACTCCCCGGAGAGAATGCAGGAGCGGGAGGATCTGACAGCGAAGATGCTGCCCCGGCAAAGAAAAACCGGCGGCGGAACAGGAAGAAGAAAGGTAAAGAGGTGCTAGTCGTTGAGCAGTCCGGCAATGAAGGTGGCGCCAAGAAAGCCAAAGTTGATAGCTCCGGCAAGGAGGTTGCCGCGTGCACCAACTGCCAGGTTGTGGCGGTCGCCGACAAGCAGGACGGCTCCGACAAGCAGTATTGCAAGATTCACCGCACCAAGGGCCATGACCTCCAAAGCTGCAAGAAGGTCGAGCAGCTTGTCCAGCAGCAAAAGGCTGAGTACGAGCGGCGAGACAAGGAGAGGGCCCAAGGTGGCGCTACAGAATCTGGCAAGAAACGCGCCGGCCGGGGAGGACGCCGCGGCAAGGCCAAGCAGCGGCAAGGAGACAGACCTCCCCGCGGCCGCGACAACGATGAAGACGACGACGACGAAGACATGGATGATGTTGAGACCAGTGAGTAGGAGTTTCAGAAAGCCACAGAGGTTTTGTGCGTTGACGGTGGTGCTTCTCTGCATACCTCGCACCGCCAACTCAAACAGTGGGTGCGGGAAGTCAATGCAGCGGAACCACCTGTCGAATCGCGCAAACTTCTGAAATGGTCCAGCACGCCTATCATCTTTGACATTGAGGATCACCCTGATCGCACAACTGCGGTTGGGTGTTTGCCGATGTTGGTTTCACCAACTATGCGCAACCTCAAAGTCACCAAGATGCTAGTTGACGGCGGGGCCGGCTTGAACCTGATCTCCTCCGCTGTACTCCAAAAACTCCAGATCCCTGACAGCGAGCTCGAAGAGACCGGCACATTCCAAGGAATCAATCCGGGAAGGAGCAAGCCGAAGGGGAAGGTCACGCTGCCGGTAACATTTGGCAGTGAGCTGAACTAAAGGACCGAGAGGGTCACATTTGACGTTTCCGATATTCCATTGCCTTACAATGGGATACTTGGCCGTCCAACACTCGCCAAGTTCATGGCAGCCTCTCACTATGCGTATAACATGCTGAAGATGCCAGGCCCGATAAGCGTCATCTCTATCCCTGGCGACAAGAAGGATGCTCTTATCTGTGCCGACAAGATCTATCGGGAAGCAGCAGCCGCAGCAGATCACAAGCCACTTGCCGCTGAAGCTCCCGGGGGGAGAAGACTAAGTCCGGCAAGAGCTCTGATGCCCACTCCGGCAAGCGCACCTCTTCGGAGTGCTGCGCTGCCGTCGAGGACGCACCATCGAGCTCCACCGGCAAGTGCAAGAAGACAATGGCAGCTCCGCCAGAGACGAAGAAGGTGTCCGCCAAGGAGGACGGCACTGGTGGTACCTTCACCATCAGTGCCACGCTTGATCCTAAATAGGAAAGCGCGCTCGTTACTTTCCTGCGGGCGAATGTCGACGTGTTTGCATGGCAACTGTCTGACATCCCCGGTGTTCCCAGGAAAGTGATTGAGCACCACCTTGCCGTTTGCCCTCATGCGTGGCCCGTCAAGCAGAAAGTCAGGAAGCAAGCAGTGGAGCGCCAAGAATTCATTGCAGAAGAAATCAAGAAACTAGAAGCAGTAGGCCTTGTCAGAGGAGTGCTCCATCCTACATGGTTGGCCAATCCTGTAGTCGTGCGCAAGGCAAACGGGAAATGGAGACTTTGTATCGATTTTACCGATGTTAACAAAGCTTGTCCCAAAGACCCATTTCCATTCCGCGCATTGACCAGATTGTTGACTCCACAGCCGGATGTGATTTGCTTTCATTTCTTGACGCATACTCAGGATACCATCAGATCTTCATGGCAGAAGAGGATGAGGAGAAAACCGCATTTATTACTCCATGTGGCACGTACTGCTTCGTACGAATGCCTTTCGGACTAAAAAATGCTGGTTCAACATTCGCAAGAGTAGTCCATGTTGCTCTTGAGCCGCAAATACACAGAAAGGTGGAAGCCTACATGGATGATATAGTGGTCAAGAGCAAAGACAGGAGCCAAGAAGACTAAGTCCGGCAAGAGCTCTGATGCCCACTCCGGCAAGCGCACCTCTTCGGAGTGCTGCGCTGTCGTCGAGGACGCACCATCAAGCTCCACCGGCAAGTGCAAGAAGACAATGGAAGCTCCGCCAGAGACGAAGAAGGTGTCCGCCAAGGAGGACGGCACTGGTGGTACCTTCACCATCAGTGCCACGCTTGATCCTAAATAGGAAAGCGCGCTCGTTGCTTTCCTGCGGGCGAATGTCGACGTGTTTGCATGGCAACCGTCTGACATCCCCGGTGTTCCCAGGAAAGTGATTGAGCACCACCTTGCCGTTTGTCCTCATGCGCGGCCCGTCAAGCAGAAGGTCAGGAAGCAAGCAGTGGAGCGCCAAGAATTCATTGCAGAAGAAATCAAGAAATTGGAAGCAGCAGGCCTTGTTAGAGGAGTGCTCCATCCTACGTGGTTGGCCAATCCTGTAGTCGTGCGCAAGGCAAATGGGAAATGGAGACTTTGTATCGATTTTACCGATGTTAACAAAGCTTGTCCCAAAGACCCATTTCCTTTGCCGCGCATTGACCAGATTGTTGACTCCACAGCCGGATGTGATTTGCTTTCATTTCTTGACGCATACTCAGGATACCATCAGATCTTCATGGCAGAAGAGGATGAGGAGAAAACCGCATTTATTACTCCATGTGGCACGTACTGCTTCGTACGAATGCCTTTCGGACTAAAAAATGCTGGTTCAACATTCGCAAGAGTAGTCCATGTTGCTCTTGAGCCGCAAATACACAGAAATGTGGAAGCCTACATGGATGATATAGTGGTCAAGAGCAAAGACAGAGCAACCCTGATTCAAGATTTAGACGAGACCTTTGCAAATCTGCGCAAGATCAGCCTCAGGCTCAACCCAGAGAAGTGTGTGTTTGGAGTTCCCTCCGGCAAGCTTCTCGGGTTCTTTGTGTCTCAGCGAGGAATTGAAGCCAATCCCAATAAGATCAAGGCCATTGAGCAGATTGAAGCACCAAAGCGCGTCAAGGATGTACAAAGACTTGCCGGTTGCGTGGCTGCTCTCAGCAGGTTTATCTCTAGGTCTGCTGAGCGCGCCCTGCCCTTTTTCAAATTATTGAAAAAGGCAGGCCCAATGAGATGGACTCCGGAAGCGGAGGCTGCGCTGCAAGACTTGAAGAGATACCTATCCTCCCCTCCAATACTTGTCGCACCTAAGCCACAAGAGAAGTTGCTGCTGTACATAGCAGCAACCAATCAAGTGGTTAGTGCTACGTTAGTAGCGGAGAGGGAGGCAGATGACGAGCCTGCAACCATGGCAAGCACATCCAGCGACAAGCAGGGGGCTTCCCCGACAAGCTCCGCTCCCGACAAAGATGGATCTGCGCAGATGCACAAGGAGATACAGAGGAAGATGGTGCAGCGCCCAATTTACTTTGTCAGTTCCCTTCTCCAGGGGGCTAGGTCAAGGTACTCTGGCGTGCAGAAATTGCTTTTCGGCCTTCTCATGGCCTCGAGAAAGCTGCGCCATTACTTCCAAGCACATGAGATCACAGTTGTCACTCGCTTTCCGCTGAAGAGAATACTGCAGAATCCAGAAGCGACAAGCAGGATTGTTGAGTGGGCACTGGAACTGTCAAGCTTTGGCCTCAAGTTTGAAAGCACTTCAACTATCCAGAGCAGAGCATTGGCAGAATTCATAGCAGAATGGACGCCAACACCAGATGAAGAAATTCCAGAAATGAGCATCCCCGACAAGGAAGCAAGCAAAGAGTGGCTGATGTACTTTGATGGTGCCTTTTCGCTGCAAGGCGCCGGCGCTGGTGTGCTGCTTGTCGCACCCACCAGAGAGCACCTCATGTACGTAGTCCAGATGCACTTTCCCAAGGAGCAAGCAACAAACAATACTTCAGAGTATGAAGGCTTGCTTGCCGGTCTCCGGATCGCGGCAGACCTTGGGATTAAGAAGCTCATTGTCAGGGGTGACTCACAGCTTGTCGTCCGCCAAGTGAACAAGAGTTATCAGAGTCCGTTGATGGAAGCTTACGTTGACGAAGTGAGAAAGCTAGAAGAACACTTTGACGGCCTACAAATGGAGCATGTTCCAAGAGCTCAGAACGCCATTGCAGATGGCCTGTCAAAGTGTGCCGCACTTAAGTTACCTGTGGAACCAGGGATCTTTGTGCTCAAGCTGACTCAGCCGTCCGTTACGCCATCAACTGGACAGAGCAAGAAGAGGAAGTTGATTTCTGGTGACTATTTGCCGGCAGAGCTTCCTGAAGCCGCCGCCAAGAAGGTCCCCAAGATCAACGCCAAGAGCGCTGAGGAGCAGTCTGCTCCGACAAGCCCTAGGGTTTGTTTCGTTGAAGCGGAAGCTCCCGACAAGTCTTGCTCCGACAAGCTTGCCGGGGAACGTCACGCTCCGGCAAAGCCGCAGGTTCTTGCCGTAGAAGCGGATGTTCCCGCAGCAGTCCCCAAGATCAACACCAAGAGCGCTGAGGAGCAGTCTGCTCCGGCAAGCCCTAGGGTTTGTTCCGTTGTAGCAGAAGCTCCCGACAAGTTTTGCTCCGGCAAGATTGCCGGGGAACGTCAAGCTCCGACAGAGGCTCAGGTTCTCGCCGTAGAAGCGGACGTTCCCGCAGCCGCAGATTTGCCTTTAGTCCTTGTTGTCGAGCCACAAGCTCCAGCATGGGCACAGTAGATTGTCCATTTCCTTCAGACAGGAGAACTTCCCGAAGAGCAAGAAGAAGTGGAAAGAGTAGCCCAGCAGTCAAGTATGTACCAGTTTGTCAAGAAGACACTGTACAGAAGAAGACTCTACGGTGTGAAATTGAAGTGTATTCACCGGGAAGATGGGCAAAAGCTGTTGGCAGAGATACATGGAGGCATATGTGGTCACCACATTGGCGCAAGAGCACTTGTCGGTAAAGCTTTCTGGCAAGGTTTCTTCTGGCCAACAGCCCTCCAGGATGCAAATGCACAAGTAACCAAGTGTGAAGCGTGCCAGTTTCATTCCAAGCAGATACACCAGCCAGCTCAAGCTCTCCAGACGATCCCTTTATCCTAGCCATTTTCGGTCTGGGGGCTCGACATCCTCGGCCCCTTTCCCCGAGTTGTCGGGGGCTTTGAGTACTTGTACGTTGCAATCGACAAGTTCACAAAGTGGCCGGAAGTGGAACCAGTGAGAAAGGTGACAACACAGTCAGCAGTCAAGTTCTTCAGGTCGATTGTTTGCCGCTTCGGGATCCCTAACAGGATAATCACCGACAACGGTACACAATTCACGAGCCACACCTTCATGCAGTACGTCCAAGATCTTGGCGCCAAGGTCTGCTTCGCTTTTGTTGCTCACCCGAGAAGCAACGGTCAAGCGGAGAGGGCAAATGCTGAAGTGCTGCGCGGGCTCAAGACCAGAACTTTCGACAAGCTGCACAAGTGCGGAAGAAACTGGATCGAGGAGCTGCCGGTGGTTCTTTGGTCGATCAGGACGATGCCAAATCGAGCCACTGGCCAGACACCTTTTGCTCTAGTCTATGGAGCAGAGGCAGTTATCCCCACGGAACTCGTATACGGGTCACCTCGAGTGCTCGCTTATGATGAGCTTGAGCAAGAGCAGCTATGACAAGATGACGCGCTGCTCCTTGAGGAAGACCGTCTTCAGGCTGCTGTGCGAGCTACTCGCTACCAGCAAGCTTTGCGCCGCTACCATAGCCGCAAAGTTAATGCCAGAAGTCTCGAGGAAGGCGACCTTGTTCTTCGGCGCGTTCAGTCCGCCAAGAATTCCAACAAGTTGACGCCGAAGTGGGAAGGCCCTTACCAGGTGAAGCGAGTCACTAGGCCTGGTGCTGTCCGCCTTGAGACCGAAGATGGCATTCCGGTGAGCAACTCCTGGAACATTGAGCATCTTCGCAAGTTTTACCCGTAAGGCGCGGTTGTCGGAACCTGTTCCGGTAACCACCTTTTGTACAAGTCTTGCCGCTGTTGCATGTAATCCTTTGTACAAAGCCGGGCGCAGACCCCGTGCATAAGTAAAGCTCATGTGCTCCGCACATTTTGTCGATTTTATGCTTTCTATTTTCTGGCATATATGATCTGACACTTTGTGCAGCACCTACTCCACGGTAAGCAATAACGAGCCGTAAAGCTCCATATCTGTATTGTCTCTTCTTCCTTCTGAAAGCAAGGTTCCCCTCGCCCACAAATTTGCCGGGGGGAAAGGAGAAGACGATGGTATGGACAATGCGTCGTTCAAGAAAGTTTCGCCTTGCCGGGAAGCAAACAACAGAAAAGCTAAGTTGCCAAAGTTTGAGCAATCAAATTTTTTAAATTTAAGTTATTTCCCTTGAACGACCGCACTTTGTATGGAAAACCTGTGCGTGGAGGAACCAACTCGTAGCTAGTTGCGCCCTTACTTTGTTTTGAGTCCGCCCAACAACTTAAGTGAGCTGCTAGCACCCTTATTTTGTTTCGAGTCCGCTCAACAAATTAAGTGAGCTGCTAGCGCCCTTACTTTGTTTCGAGTCTGCTCGACAACTTAAGTGAGCTGCAACTAGTCGCGACAAGGTTTTTTGCCGGTAGCGGCACTGCCAGCAGGCTGCTGACGTTCCACACTCAGCGCTCGCGTCCAAGGTGCCTGCACCGGCAAGTTCCCTAAAAGCGTAGGGTAAAAGCATACAAAGCAAAGAGTCAAGTAAAGGGAATAACATTGCAATGGTTACCCAAAATAAAGTTATATTACAAAATAGCTTGTCGCAGCTCTAACAGATCGTTTTCATAACTTGATCGACAGCGACAAGGAAAGAAGAAATGAGCGGCCTAATCTACGCGGTCGCCTTCAACCCTCTTGATCCCGCTCACCTTGTCCACAATGGGTGCGACAAGGGCTTTGAGCTCCTCCAGATCAGCTTCTGGCGGCAAGGACCTGAGGATGTTGGTGAGGCGGAGGCCCGGATTGTGGAAGGCCACCTTCATCAACACTTTCTGGAGGGCTCCTGCGCAGATCTTGCGTGACTCGTCGGCCAGCTGCTTGGGGATCCTCTCCCGGAGTCGCTGGAGGGCTGTCGCCACGCCCTTGAAGAACAGGACGAGCTTGGCGCTGGGCTGGAGGTTGTCGTCGGAAGGATACCCAAGATCTTCCATCCCTAGCTGCGCCAGCTGTTGGAAATATGCCCTAGAGGCAATAATAAATTGGTTATTATTATATTTCCTTGTTCATGATAATCGTTTATTATCTGTGCTATAATTGTATTGATAGGAAACTCAGATACGTGCGTGGATACATAGACAACACCATGTCCCTAGTAAGCCTCTAGTTGACTAGCTCGTTGATCAATAGATGGTTACGGTTTCCTAACCATGGACATTGGATGTCGTTGATAACGGGATCACATCATTAGGAGAATGATGTGATGGACAAGACCCAATCCTAAGCATAGCGCTAGATCGTGTAGTTCGTATGCTAAAGCTTTTCTAATGTCAAGTATCATTTCCTTAGACCATGAGATTGTGCAACTCCCGGATACCGTAGGAATGCTTTGGGTGTATCAAACGTCACAACGTAACTAGGTGACTATAAAGGTGCATTACGGGTATCTCCGAAAGTGTCTGTTGGGTTGGCACGAATCGAGACTGGGATTTGTCACTCCGTGTAAGCGGAGAGGTATCTCTGGGCCCACTCGGTAGGACATCATCATATGCGCAATGTGACCAAAGAGTTGATCACGGGATGATGTGTTACGGAACGAGTAAAGAGACTTGCCGGTAACGAGATTGAACAAGGTATAGGGATACCGACGATCGAATCTCGGGCAAGTAACATACCGCTAGACAAAGGGAATTGTATACAGGATTGATTGAGTCCTTGACATCGTGGTTCATCCGATGAGATCATCGTGGAACATGTGGGAGCCAACATGGGTATCCAGATCCCGCTGTTGGTTATTGACCGGAGAACATCTCGGTCATGTCTGCATGTCTCCCGAACCCGTAGGGTCTACACACTTAAGGTTCGGTGACGCTAGGGTTGTGAAGATATTAGTATGCGGTAACCCGAAAGTTGTTCGGAGTCCCGGATGAGATCCCGGACGTCACGAGGAGTTCCGGAATGGTCCGGAGGTAAAGAATTATATATAGGAAGTGCTCTTTCGGCCATCGGGACAAGTTTCGGGGTCACCGGTATTGTACCGGGACCACCGGAAGGGTCCCGGGGGTCCACCGGGTGGGGCCACCTGCCCCGGGGGGCCACATGGGCTGTAGGGGGTGTGCCTTGGCCTATATGGGCCAAGGGCACCAGCCCCAAGAGGCCCATGCGCCAAGAGAAGAGAAAAAGGGGAGAGTCCTAAAGGGGGAAGGCACCTCCGAGGTGCCTTGGGGAGGATGGACTCCTTCCCCCCTTGGCCGCACCCTTCCTTGGAGGAAGGGGCAAGGGCTGCGCCTCCCCCTCTCCCTTGGCCCTATATATAGTGGGGAAAAGGAGGAGCAAACCAATCTAAGGCCTGGCGCCTCCCTCTCCCTCCCGTGACACATCTTCCTCCTCCCGCAGCGCTTAGCGAAGCCCTGTTGGAATCCCGCTACTTCCACCACGCCGTCGTGCTGCTGGATCTCCATCAACCTCTCCCTCCTCCTTGCTGGATCAAGGCATGGGAGACGTCTCCGTTCCGTACGTGTGTTGAACGCGGAGGTGCCGTCCGTTCGGCGCTAGGATCATCGGTGATTTGAATCACGACGAGTACGACTCCATCGACCCCGTTCACTTGAACGCTTCCGCTTAGCGATCTACAAGGGTATGTAGATGCACTCTCCTTCCCCTCGTTGCTAGTCTCTCCATAGATTGATCTTGGTGACACGTAGGAAAATTTTGAATTTCTGCTACGTTCCCCAACAGTGGCATCATGAGCTAGGTCTATTGCGTAGATTCTATGCACGAGTAGAACACAAAGTAGTTGTGGGCGTTGATTTTGTTCAATATGCTTGCCGTTACTAGTCTTATCTTAATTCGGCGGCATCGTGGGATGAAGCGGCCCGGACCGACCTTACACGTACTCTTACGTGAGACAGGTTCCATCGACTGACATGCACTAGTTGCATAAGGTGGCTAGCGGGTGTCTGTCTCTCCTACTATAGTCGGATTGGATTCGATGAAAAGGGTCCTTATGAAGGGTAAATAGAAATTAGCATATCACGTTGTGGTTTTTGCGTAGGTAAGAAACGTTCTTGCTAGAAACCCATAGCAGCCACGTAAAACATGCAAACAACAATTAGAGGACGTCTAACTTGTTTTTGCAGGGTATGATATGTGATGTGATATGGCCAAAAGGATGTGATGAATGATATATGTGATGTATGAGATTGATCATGTTCTTGTCAAGGGAATCACGACTTGCATGTCGATGACGAGACAACTTCAAGAAGACACGATGATGGAGATCATGATGATGGAGATCATGGTGTCATACCGGTGACAAGATGATCATGGAGCCCCAAGATGGAGATCGAAGGAGCTATATGATATTGGCCATATCATGTCACTATTATTTGATTGCATATGACGTTTATCATGTTTATACATCTTATTTGCTTAGAACGACGGTAGTAAATAATATGATCCCTCATTAAAATTTCAAGAAGTGTTCTCCCCTAACTGTGCACCGTTGCTACAGTTCGTCGTTTCGAAGCACGCCGTGATGATCGGGTGTGATAGATCCTTACATTCACATACAACGGGTGTAAGACAGTTTTACACAGCAAAACACTTAGGGTTAACTTGACGAGCCTAGCATGTACAGACATGGCCTCGGAACACAGAGACCGAAAGGTCGAGCATGAGTCGTATGGTAGATACGATCAACATGAAGATGTTCACCGATGATGACTAGTCCGTCTCATGTGATGAACGGACATGGCTTAGTTCACTCGGATCATGTAATCACTTAGATGACTAGAGGGATGTCTATCTGAGTGGGAGTTCATAAGATGAACTTAATTATCCTGAACATAGTCAAAAGATCTTCGCAAATTATGTCGTAGCTCGCGCTTCAGTTCTACTGTTTAGATATGTTCCTAGAGAAAATTTAGTTGAAAGTTGATAGTAGCAATTATGCGGACTAGGTCCGTAAACCGAGGATTGTCCTCATTGCTTCATAGAAGGCTTATGTCCTTAATGCACCGCTCAGTGTGCTGAACCTCGAACGTTGTCTGTGGATGTTGCGAACATCTGACATACACGTTTTGATAACTACGTGATAGTTCAGTTAAACGGTTTAGAGTTGAGGCACCTAAGACGGTTTTTGAAACGTCGCAAAACATATGAGATGTTTTGAGGGCTGAAATTGGGATTTCAAGCTCGTGCCCACGTCAAGAGGTATAAGACCTCCGACGATTTTCTTAGCCTGCAAACTAAGGGAGAAAAGCTCAATTGTTGAGCTTGTGCTCGGATTGTCTGAGTACAACAATCATTTGAATCAAGTGGGAGTTGATCTTCCAGATAAGATAGTGATGTTTCTCCGAAGTCATTACCACCAAGCTGCTAGAGCTTCGTGATGAACTATAATGTATCAGGGACATATATGATGATCCTTGAGATGTTCGTGATGTTTGACACCACAAAATTAGAAATCAAGAAGGAGCATCAATTGTTGATGGTTGGTGAAACCACTAGTTTCAAGAAGGGCAAGGGCACGAAGGGATACTTCATAAAACGGCAATTCAGCTGCTGCTCTAGTGAAGAAACCCAAGGTTGAACCCAAACCCAAGACTAAGTGCTTCTGTGATAAAGGGAACAGCCACTGGAGCAGAATTACCCTAGATACTTGGTAGATTAGAAGGCTGGCAAGGTCGATAGAAGTATATTGGATATACATTATGTTAATGTGTACTTTACTAGTACTCCTAGTAGCACCAGGGTATTAGATACCGGTTCAGTTGCTAAGTGTTAGTAACTCGAAATAAAAGCTACGGAATAAACGGAGACTAGCTAAAGGTGAGCTGACGATATGTGTTGGAAGTGTTTCCAATGTTGATATGATCAAGCATCGCACGCTCCCTCTACCATCGAGATTGGTGTTTGCGTTGAGCATAGACATGATTGGATTATGTCTATTGCAATACGGTTATTCATTTAAGGAGAATAATGGTTACTCTGTTTATTTGAATAATACCTTCAATGGTCTTGCACCTAAAATGAATGGTTTATTGAATCTCGATCGTAGTGATACACATGTTCATGCCAAAAGATAGTAATGATAGTACCACCTACTTGTGGCACTGCCACGTAAGTCATATCGGTATAAAACGCATGAAGAAGCTCCATGTTGATGGATCTTTGGACTCACTCATTTTTGAAAAGTTTGAGACATGCGAACCATGTCTGTTGGTATATATGCATGAAGAAACTCCATGCAAATGGACCATTTTGTACTCACTTGATTTTGAATCACTTGAGACATGCAAATCATACCACATGGGCAAGATGACTGAAAGCCCCGGTTTCAGTAAAATGGAACAAGAAAGCAACTTGTTGGAAGTAATACATTTTGATGTGTGCAGTCCAATGAGTGCTGAGGCATGTAGTGGATATCGTTATGTTCTTACTTCACAGATGATTTGAGTAGATGTTGAGTATATTTACTTGATGAATCACGAGTCTGAATTATTGAAAGGTTCAAGTAATTTCAGTGTGAAGTTGAAAGATCGTCGTGACAAGAGGATAAAAGATCTATGATATGATCATAGAGATGAATATCTGAATTAAAGTTTGGCACAGAATTAAGACATTGTGGAAATTGTTTCACAACTAATACAGCCTGGAACACCATAGTGTGATGGTGTGTCCGAACATCATAACTGCACCCTATTAGATATGATGCATACCATGATGTCTCTTATCAAATTACCACGATAGTTTATGGGTTAGGCATTAGAGACAACCACATTCACTTTAAAGAGGGCACCACGTAATTCCGATGATATGACACCGTATGAACTATGGTTTAGAGAAACCTAAGCTGTCATTTCTTAAAAGTTTGGGGCTGCGACGCTTATGTGAAAAAGTTTCAGGCTGATAAGCTCGAACCCAAAGCGGATAAATGCATCTTCATAGGACACCCAAAACAGTTGGGTATACCTCCTGTCTCAGATCCGAAAGCAATAAGGGATTGTTTCTAGAATCGGGTCCTTTCTCAAGGAAAAGTTTCTCTTGAAAGAATTGAGTGGGAGGATGGTGGAGTCTTGATGAGGTTATTGAACCGTCACTTCAACAAGTGTATAGCAGGGCACAAAGAGTTGTTCCTGTGGCACATACACCAATTGAAGTGGAAGCTTATGATATTGATCATGAGACTTCGGATCAAGTCACTCCCAAACCTCGTGGGATGACAAGGATGCGTACTACTTCAGAGTGGTACGTAATCCTGTTTTAGAAGTCATGTTGCTAGACAACAATGAACCTACGAGCTATGGAGAAGCGATGGTGGGCCTAGATTCCGATAAATGGCTCGAGGCCATAAAATCCGAGAGAGGATCCATGTATGAAAACAAAGTGTAGACTTTGGCAGAATGGCTCGATGGTCGTAAGGCTGTTGAGTACAGATGGATTTTAAAAGGAAGACGGACAATGATGGTAAATGTCACCATTAAGAAAGCTCGACTTGTCGTTAAGATGTTTTCTGACAAGTTCAAGGAGTTGACTACGGTGAGATTTTCTCACTCGTAGCGATGCTAAGAGTCTGTTAGAATTATGTTAGCGATCACTGCATTATTTATGAAATCTTGCAGATAGGATGTCAAAACATTGTTTCCTCGACGATTTTTGAGGAAAGGTTGTATGTGATACAACCGGAAGGTTTTGTCAATCCTGAAAGATGCTAATAAGTATGCAAAGCTCCAGCAATCCTTCTGAGGACTGGAGTAAGCATCTCGGAGTTGGAATGTACGCTTTGATGAGATGATCAAAGATTTTGGATTTATATAAAGTTTATGAGAAACTTGTATTTCCAAAGAAGTGAGTGGGAGCACTATAGAATTTCTGATGAGTATATGTTTTAACATATTGTTGATCAGAAATGACGTAGAATTTCTGGAAAGCATATAGGGTTATTTGGAAAGTGTTTTCAATGGAAAGCCTGGATTAAGCTACTTGAATATTGAGCATTAAGATCTATAAGGATAGATCAAAACGCTTAATGGTACTTTCAAATGAGCACATACCTTGACATGGTCTTGAAGGTGTTCAAGATGGATCAGTCAAAGAAGGAGTTCTTGCCTGAGTTGTAAGGTACAAAGTTAAGACTTAAAGCTCGACCATGGCAGAATAGAGAGAAAGGACGAAGGTCGTCCCCTATGCTTAAGACGTAGGCTCTACAGTATGGTATGCTGTGTACCGCACCTGAAGTGTGCCTTGCCGTGAGTCAGTCAAGGGGTACAAGAGTGATCCAAGAATGGATCACGGGACAGCGGTCAAAGTTATCCTTAGTAACTAGTGGACCAAGGAACTTTTCTCAATTATGGAGGTGGTAAAAGAGTTCGTCGTAAAGGGTTACGTCGATGCAAGCTTAACACCTATCTGGATAGCTCTGAGTAGAGATACCGGATACATATAATGGAGCAACAATTTAGAATAGCTCCAAGTAGAACAGTTATTTGGATTAGCTCCAAATAGAATGTGGTAGCTACATCTAGTAGATGACATAGAGATTTGTAAAGCACACGCGGATCTGAAAGGTTCAGACCCGTTGACTAAAACCTCTCTCACAAGCAACATGATCAAACCTAGAACTCATTGAGTGTTAATCACATAGTGATGTGAGCTAGACTACTGACTCTAGTAAACTCTTGGGTGTTAGTCACATGGCGATGTGACCTGTGAGTGTTAATAACATGGCGATGTGAACTAGATTATTGACTCTAGTGCAAGTGGGAGACTATTGGAAATATGCCCTAGAGGCAATAATTGTATTGATAGGAAACTCAGATACATGTGTGGATACATAGACAACACCATGTCCCTAGTAAGCCTCTAGTTGACTAGCTCGTTGATCAATAGATGGTTACGGTTTCCTAACCATGGACATTGGATGTCGTTGATAACGAGATCACATCATTAGGAGAATGATGTGATGGACAAGACCCAATCCTAAGCATAGCACTAGATCGTGTAGTTCATATGCTAAAGCTTTTCTAATATCAAGTATCATTTCCTTAGACCATGAGATTGTGCAACTCCCGGATACCCTAGGAATGCTTTGGGTGTATCAAACTTCACAACGTAACTGGGTGACTATAAAGGTGCATTACGGGTATCTCCGAAAGTGTCTGTTGGGTTGGCACGACTCAAGACTGGGATTTGTCACTCCGTGTAAGCGGAGAGGTATCTCTGGGCCCACTCGGTAGGACATCATCATATGCGCAATGTGACCAAAGAGTTGATCACGGGATGATGTGTTACGGAATGAGTAAAGAGACTTGCCGGTAACGAGATTGAACAAGGTATAGGGATACCCACGATCGAATCTCGGGCAAGTAACATACCGCTAGACAAAGGGAATTGTATACGGGATTGATTGAGTCCTTGACATCGTGGTTCATCCGATGAGATCATCGTGGAACATGTGGGAGCCAACATGGGTATCCAGATCCCGCTGTTGGTTATTGACCGGAGAACATCTCGGTCATGTCTGCATGTCTCCCGAACCCGTAGGGTCTACACACTTAAGGTTCGGTGACGCTAGGGTTATAGAGATATTAGTATGCGGTAACCCGAAAGTAGTTCGAAGTCCCGGATGAGATCCCGGACGTCACGCGGAGTTCCGGAATGGTCCGGAGGTAAAGAACTATATATAGGAAGTGCTATTTCGGCCATCGGGACAAGTTTCGGGGTCACCGGTATTGTACCGGGACCACCGGAAGGGTCCCGGGGGTCCATCGGGTGGGGCCACCTGCCCCGGGGGGCCACATGGGCTGTAGGGGGTGTGCCTTGGCCTATATGGGCCAAGGGCACCAGCCGCAAGAGGCCCATGCGCCAAGAGAAGAGAAAAAGGGGAGAGTCCTAAAGGGGGAAGGCACCTCCGAGGTGCCTTGGGGAGGATGGACTCCTTCCCCCCTTGGCCGCACCCTTCCTTGGAGGAAGGGGCAAGGGCTGCGCCTCCCCCTCTCCCTTGGCCCTATATATAGTGGGGAAAAGGAGGAGCAAACCAATCTAAGGCCTGGCGCCTCCCTCTCCCTCCTGTGACACATCTTCCTCCTCCCGCAGCGCTTAGCGAAGCCCTGTTGGAATCCCGCTACTTCCACCACGCCGTCGTGCTGCTGGATCTCCATCAACCTCTCCCTCCTCCTTGCTGGATCAAGGCATGGGAGACGTCTCCGTTCCGTACGTGTGTTGAACGCGGAGGTGCCGTCCGTTCGGCGCTAGGATCATCGGTGATTTGAATCACGACGAGTACGACTCCATCGACCCCGTTCACTTGAACGCTTCCGCTTAGCGATCTACAAGGGTATGTAGATGCACTCTCCTTCCCCTCGTTGCTAGTCTCTCCATAGATTGATCTTGGTGACACGTAGGAAAATTTTGAATTTCTGCTACGTTCCCCAACACCAGCTCCTTGTCGATATCTGTGGCGGCCTTCACCAGACTCTCCGTCCAGTGCGTCACAGTCTCTCTGAAGGCGTTCTGGGCGGCGGCAGCACTCTCCAGCAGCGCCTTGTCGGCCTTGATTTCCTCCTTCAAGGCCGCCTCCCGCTTCTTGGCGCTGTCCAGAGTCTTGGTCGAAGTGGTTAACTTCAACTTAAGATCCACGTTGGAGACCTTGGCGGCGCTGAGCTCTTTGCCCTTCTCGGCGAGATCGGCTTCTAGCTGCGCCACCTTTGTCCTCAACTCCTCCTTGGCGGCCTCGGCGGCGGCGGCGGCGTCCTCTGCTTGTTTGAGGGCTTCGCCGAATTTTCCCTCGCGCGCGGCAAGCTCCTCCTCATGGGCGTCGAGGTTGACCTTCCGCTGCGCCAGCTCGCCCTCCTCCACGGCTAGCTTCACAGCGGCAAGTCGTTGCCGCTTTTCGACTTCGGCCTTCTCGAGGAGGAAGGCCTTCTACGCTTCAGCGAGCTGCTCCCGCTCCTCCGTCAAGGATCGGACGGCTTCCCGGTGGAAACCCCCGAGCTCCTCCGCGCGCCTTTCGATGTCAGCTCCGCCTTCGCGACAAGTGCCTCGCGGGATTCCAGCTTGGCTTGCCGCGCGCGGTAGAGCGACATCAACTTCCGCAGCAGCCGCTCTTCTTCGGGCTCGTTGCTGCTGCTGCTTGGCGCGTCGACTAGCTTCAACCCCGCGGAGGCGAGCACTTCTCCGTCGAACACCTCCCCCTCGACCGGCACTCTGGAGCTTGATGCCCAGGGAAGATTGATGAAGACGTCGTCGCCGGCCTTCAAATAAACGCCCGGTTGGGGCTCCTTAGAGCTTGGCGCTACGGCTTCGGCGGATGGGTCGGCGGTCGGCGTAGCGCCTGGCGCTCCTGCGGCCTCTGGGCCGTCAGTACGATCGCCAGAATCCTCGCCAGTTGCTGTGGCGTCAGCCTTGGCGGCCTCTGCGCCGGCGGCATCTCCAGCACCGGTTGATTCGTCGGCGGCGACCTCGGTCTCCATCTGCTCCGCAGCGGATGGATCTGACGGCCGGAAAAGGGGAGAAGAGTCAAACAAAATCCAGCAAAAACCCAGAAAGATCAAAAGAAGAAGAACCCAAGGGAAGTTTTGAAGCAAGAGGAGTACCTGCACCAGGCTCTGCAGTAGTGGTCTCCGCCGTCGGGGGGCCGCTGGTGCTGTCCCTTGCCGGAGAACCCTCCCTTGCCGAAGACTTCTCCCTTACCAGGAAGCCCTCCCTTGCTGGAGAGTTCACCCTTGTCGGGGAATTCTCCCTTGGCTCCTGGTGGGGCTGCTCGGCTCCTACACAAGTCAATAAGCAGATATCAGCAAAGACAAGTACCCATGTGCGCCTCGCCGCGGAAAGTAATTCACACACTTACGCTGGGGGCTGCCCTGGAGGAAAGTCGCCGGCTCCGGCAAGGTTGTCTCGGGCGCGCCACCTGCTGTCGCAGTGGGCTCGTCCTCGGTGATGATCACCGGGGCCTTAGCTCTCTTTGCCGCTCTCTAGGCTAGAGTCCTAAAGAGGAACAGATTCAGGGAAAAGCAAGTGAGAAGCAAGACCAACAGGAAAAATTGAAGAAATGTAAATACAGCAAGAGAAGCTTACTCTTCTTCTTCTTCTTCGTCGGAGCTGAACACGGAGAAGTCGAAGTTTGGCCCGTGTCCGGCGTGAGGAGGCGGAGGAGTGGCTTCCCTTGGCCGCTTGGCGAGAGCAGTGGCGGTGGTCTAAGACGACCCCGCTCCGGCTGTCGGCGCGGCATGAGTAGCGATAGGGGCTGAAGCGGCGGTCCGACTAGACTCCGCTCCAGTTGCCGTCGTAGCATGAGGCGCTCCCGCGGCAACGGTGTTTGCCACGGTGGAGCGTGTCACGCGGCGCGGCGACTCTTGACCCGCTTGCCGCTCCGTCACGTCACTCGCCTTGCTGAGGCGCCTTCTTGGTGGGGATGGAGGCTCTGCTTGCGGAGAGCTGCCCGAAGAAGAGGAGGAGGAGGAGTCGATTTGCAACGAGCCGCTCATGTCCTTGGCGGGCTCGCTCGGCTCGGCGTCACGCCCGGCAAGCTCCTTCTTGCCGGCAGGCTCCACTCGCTCGGCACGGCTTGCCGCTTCTGCTGCATCGGCCTCCTCCACAGTGAACCCGAACTCGCCCGCAGCTGCGGCTGCCGCTGCCTCCTCCAGCCTGGTGGCGATGAGTGCCATCTCCGCATCTGTGGTGTCGCGGGTGAGGCCGTCCTTCTCGTCGGGCCGGATGGGCACCTCCACCAAGTCGTCGAAGAACTGTTGCACGACGTCGTCTGCAGGCTCCTGCCAAGTTGGCACAATTCCGTGCGAGTCGCACTCCGGCATCATTGCACGGATGCGGTCGAGCGCAGAATTGTTGCACAACGGGACGACGCCCCCCGGCAACCTGAAGACCTCAGGATGCCGAGGGTCATATTTGAACAGCTCCTGCAGCATCGCGTTGACCTCCAGGACTGTGAAGTTGTAATTGAGGCCTGGCCGCAGCCTCATGATGTCTGTCGCGTTCTTGAACTCCCAAGTGGGCCTCCCCCGTTCCTGCAGGGGGGCGATGCGGCGGTGAAGGAAGTCTGCGCCAACAGCGCCAACAGTAAGCCCGGCAAGCCTCAGGCGCAGGATCCTGGTGACGGCAATCTTCAGCCTGGCGTCCTCTGGGACCATGTCACTCCAATCGCTACCGCGTGCTACTGGGGTTCGGCGTCGGGTGGTAAATGGTTGCGGGCCCTCCTCGTCAATCCAGCACCAGTCAGCTCTCCACTCCTCCCACTTGTCGCGGAATTCTCCCTCCAGATAGGTCTCTTTCTTGCCGGGCCTTGAGATCCAGGCAATCCCGCCGGATAGAGGCTCTCCTCTCTCTACTCGGGGTATGAAGAAGTGGCGGAAGAGGGCTACGTTGGGAAGGACTCTGACAAAGTTTTTGCAGAGGTGTGCGAAAACTGCCATTGTCAGGACGGCGTTGGGGGTGAAGTCAAGGAGATGGAATCCATAGGTATTCATGATGTCGCAGAAGAAATCAGAGAAAGGCGGGCAGAGCCCGCAGTAGAAGAACAGAGCAAAGAAGGGGTACCCATTCGGAGCCTTCTTCCAAGCGGCGGCGGGGAGAACCTTTGTGCGCGGATGCGCGCGCGTCTCCGCCGACCAGAACAGATAGTAGTTCTCCCTCAGCTCCTTCGCGCCGAGCTTGGGGGGGAAGAAAAACCGCTCCTTTCGCAGCGCCGCGAGCCGCTGCGCCTCGGTCGACTTCACGGCCTTCCCCTTGTCGGCCCTTGGAGCCATGGCGGAAGCAGTGGAGGAGGTTGACGGCGTTGGTAGTGCTGGCGGCGATGGGGGGCGAAGCGCTGCTCTCTCTCTCTCTCAGCTTTGGGGAGGCGAGGGGAGCGGCGGAGATTTCTGAGATTGGAAGCGGCAACGGGCAAATGGGCAAACTGCCCCTGTTTCCTCTGCTTATAAAGGGGGAGGGGGCGGACGTTCCGCATTTCTGAATAAAGAAACCCCCACGATCTCTCCCACGACGCCGCATTCAACGCGTGCCGTTCGGGGAGGGCGCGGTGGATACGGAGTGAGATACGGCGTAACCTAGGCCGCGCGTGCCCATGCCCTGTTTTGGGCCTGGCCCAACAGCGCTCGGCACCGTGTATGGCCCAGGCCCGGGGGCTCCTGTCGGTGTACTAGAGTAGGGGTACCCTAGTATCCCGAACTTGTGCACGGGCAGTCACAGCATCCCGCGGCAAGGCTTGCCGGGTGACCGCCAAGATCCTCCGTGGTTCCTCTGGAGCCATTCAAGAACAAAGTGTCCAAGCCAAGAAGACAAGACCCTGGCAAGAGGAGCTTGCCGGGAAGGCTAACAAAAGCATCCCAAGACCCCGGCAAGAGGAGCTTGCCGGGAAGGCCACACGAGGCATTTCAAGGAACTTGCCGCGGCGCGCCACGCGCCCCGGCAAGGCTCGGTGAGCGACAAGCTCCCGGACGCGACAAGACAACGACCGCGGCAAGCTGCTTGCCGCAGCAAGCCACCTCTCCGTGCCCGCGCTCCAGCGCATCCACCAACGTGTCGCTCTGGGGCCCTTCCAGGCGCACGTGGCGGAAGGCTGTGCAGCTACGGGCGTGCGGTGGCAAGCGGCGCTGACAAGATCGCCATCGTGGCGAACGGTGGCGTCCCTGGCGGTCCCTTTTTGCACTATTTAGGCGACACAGACGGGCATTTAAGGCCCTTGTCCCCTGCCGTCAGGGTTAGGTATGATACACTGTAGCAGGTAGCTGTGCCTACCACAGCACCTTTCCATTTTTTCCCTTTACCTCCGTTGCCACCTGTCGGTGACCCCTTGAGCATATAAAAGGAGGCCCATGCGCGACGTAGAGGGGGGGGGGGGTTAGCTAGTTCGAACACTCACGCTCGGTCTCGCTAGCTGCTGGTGTGTACTGTAGCACTCCGCGCTCCCGAGCTAGAAATCAATACAAACCACAGAGCAGGAGTAGGGTTTTACGCATCCGTGCGGCCCGAACCTGGGTAAATCATTCGCGTGCACCGCCTCGATTTGCTCTTTGCATGATCTCCGCCCCCGCCGAACCGAAAGGGACCCGGTCCGCCGGTCCCATATGTAACGCCCTCGATGCGGCTATAGCTCCCACGTGTCGAGGCACGACTTAGAGATATAACCGCATTGAAAGCAATGTCGCAAGTCAGGCAATCATTACAACATCCCATGTAATACATAATAAAAGGGGGATATAACATCGTTGGCTTACACTCGCCACGTCACATCAGAGTACATAAATAACATCCATCAAACAAACACTCATGGCCCGACTACGGCGCCAAAATGGAAAAGAACCCAACAAGCGACAAGGCCCTGAATCAATCCCCAACTAGGCACCACTACTGATCATCGGGAAAGGAAACATAATAACGCTGAGAGTCCTCGTCGAACTCCCACTTGAGCTCGTACTCGTCACCTGGAGCGGAATCGCCTGGACCTGCATCTGGAATTACAGTATCTGTGAGCCACAAGGACTCAGCAATCTCGCACCCTCGCGATCAAAACTATTTAAGCTTATAGGAATGGATAAGGCAAATATATGTGGAGCTGCAGCAAGCGACCAACATATATGGTGGCTATCTTATACGCAAAAGAGAGCGAGAAGAGGGGGCAAAGCGCGAGCGAGAATCTAGAAGAGCAACCTGCGCAAGCATAACTCCAACACCGTGTCCACTTCCCGGACTCCGCCGAGAAGAGGCCATCACGGCAACACACTCAGTTGATTCATTTTAATTAATTAAGGTTTTAGTTATCTACAACCGGACATTAACAAATTCCCATCTGCCCATAACTGCGGGCACGGCTTTCGAAAGTTCAATCCCTGCAGGGGAGTCCCAACTTAGCCCATGACAAGCTCTCACGGTCAATGAAGGAATAGACCTCCACCCGAGACACACCAATCAGACTCGGTAACCCGGTACAACAAGACAATTCGACAGGTTAAAACAAGACCAGCAACACCGCCCGAATGTGCCGACAAATCCCGATAGGAGCTGCACATATCTCTTTCTTAGGGCACACTCAGATGAGACATCCTACGAGTAAAACCAACCCTCAAGTTGCCCCGAGGTGGCCCCGCAGTCTACTCGGTCGGACCAACACTCAGAGGAGCACTGGCCCGGGGGGGTTAAAATAAGATGACCCTTGAGTCTGCAGAACCCAAGGGAAAGAAAAGGCTAGGTGGAAAATGGTAAAAACCAAGGTTGGGCATTGCTGGAAAAGCTTTAATCAAGGCGAAATATCAAGGGGTTCCCATTATAACCCAACCGTGTAAGGAACGCAAAAATCCGGGAACATAACACCGATATGACGGAAACTAGGGCGGCAAGAGTGGAACAAAACACTAGGCGAGAGGCCGAGCCTTCCACCCTTTACCAAGTATATAGATGCATTAAGATAACATAGCAATATAATGATATCCCAACAAGTAAATAAAAGATGTTCCAACAAGGAACAGCCTCCAAACTACACCTGCAACTAGCAACGCTATAAGAGGGGCTGAGCAAAGCGGTAACATAGCCAATCAACGGTTTGCTAGGACAAGGTGGGTTAGAGGTTCAATCATGGCAATTGGGAGGCTGACAAACAAGTGGTAGGCATCGTAGCATTGGCATAGCAAAAGAGCGAGCAAACTAGCATAGCAAAGATAGTAGTGATTTCGAGGGTATGATCATCTTGCCTGCACAGTTGTCAGAGTTGACTGGATCCTCACAAGCAAACTCAACGGGATCCTTGGTAGCGAACTCGTCTCCTGGCTCTACCCAAACAAGACAAACAAGCAACAAGGATACAATCAACCACGTGCAAGACCAAGCAATATGATGAAATGATGATATGCTATGCGGGATGCGATGCGGGATGCAAAATGCAAGATATAACAGGAAATGCATGAACCTGGCCTCAACTTGGAATTCCAAGGGTGCCACTGGATAGAGGGGATGAAATCGCTTGAAAACGATATAAAGATCATTGGAATCGGAGTTACGGTTTGGAAATGGCAAGCGTTTTAAGATATGACACCGGTCTGCGATTTACAGCAAGTAGGCATCTAAATGCAACGAAATGAACATGCTAAAGCCACCAAACATGACAAAAAAATACATGTCAGGGATGCACACAAGATGCTTAACAAAAGACTAGCACTGAGCCACGGCCAATTCATCCATTAAGAGGTTCAAACAAGCATGGCAAAAACGCAAATGCAAAACAGATTCCAGACTTAGTGAAATTAACACTAGTCTATAATTTCAGATCACGAAGCCCTCTTCGGAGCAGCAAAACAACATGATACATGACCTGATTAAGACAAGTAAGAACATGGCATGGAGCTACTCAACAATCTTAACAAAAGTCCCAAAGTGGCCTGGGGCCAAAAGGGATCACAAAATATATTAACGGGCACACGAACATAGCTAAAACACAATCAATTTTCAGACTTAGTGAAAACTGAGACATGCTGAAATATAACTCACGAAGGCATGTAAACGAGCTCGATGCACTCACCACGGTGCAAGTCATGGCAAGGCAAGCATACAGCTATTAAGAAGGCACAAAATATAAGCTAGACATGGCAAGAACAATGGCATAGCATACACGGATCAACTACGACAACGCCGACAAAATCGCAAACGAGTTGACGATCTGCCCAGATTCACCACGAAGCAAAAGTAGAGCTCGATTGACTCAAGCTATGGTGCTCCATAATTGCAAACAAAGACATGGATGGATAGAGCATAACATGATTAACAAAACTCCTTTACTGATCATCCTCAAAAGAGGCACGGATCACTAGGAAACAAGCTGAACATATGGCATCATGAACTAAAATATCCCAGACTTAATGAAAACAACTAAGTCCCTGAAAACAGATTTCCCGGGTGCCTCTCTTTGCGAGCTTGCACAAGTCACCACACAGATCCTAAAAATGTATGGGTTGCACCTCTGGAAAGAAGACAAAAAGCTTAACAAAACATATGAAGGACTCACAGGCATAGCATGCACACATTAATCATGGCAAAAATGACAAAAGTCTAAGATGAACTAGCAGATCTGACAATTAACTCACGAAGCCTCCTTCTAACAGCATTTTTGGCATCAAGATGAACTCAAATGAAAATGATGCAATGGAATGAAATGATGTACTCATCGAGACGAAGATTTTGATATATCATATGTCCAAATCGGAGCTACGGATGCAAAGTTACGGGCAGGCAAAGATTGCATAAAAATTAAGGGAGAGAAGAGGGAAGTCAACCCAGATCTAGGGTTTCGGCACTGTTCACGGGCGCGCGAACCGAGGATGGCCGGGATCTCGCCGGAGTCTCGTCGGAGAGGAGGAGGCGCCGCGGAGGACGAGGGGGCCGGCCGGACCGGGGCGGCGACGGCGGCGTGGCCGTGCGGCGGCGGCGCCCGAGGCGGGGCCGGGCGTGGCGGCGCCGGTCTTCACGGGCGGCGGCGACCTCCGGCTGGGGCGGTGGCGGTGCCCGCGGCGGTGGCGGCGGCCGGCCGGGAAGAGGACGGCGGTGGGGCGCGGGACGAAGGGCGGCGGCGGATCGGGCTCGCGGGGGCCCCTCCTGGGCCTCCCGGGCCGGCGACGGGGATGTGGGCGCGGCCCACGTGGCGGCGCGTGAGTGGACAAGGGGCGGCGGCGGACGCTGTACGGTCCGATCCGGACACGTCCGTCGGTGGCGGGGGTTGATCTGTTTTTTTTAACTAGGGTTTTGGACGGGGGAAGAAGAGATCCGAATGGAGGGGGTATTTATAGACATAGAGGGAGCTAGGAGAGTCCAAATGAGGTGCGGTTCTCGCCCACGCGATCGTGATCGAACGCTCTAGGACATGGAGCAGAGTTTGGTGGGTTTTGGGCCAAATTTGGGGGATGTTGGGCTGCAACACACATGAGGCCTTTTCGGTCCCTCGGTTAACCGTTGGAGTATCAAACGAAGTCCAATTGATAAGAAACTTGACAGGCGGTCTACCGGTAGTAAACCAAGGCCGCATGACAAGTCTCGGTCCAATCCAGAAATGTTTAATCCCCACACACAAAAGAAAGCTAGAAATGACCACCGGAGGAGAACGAAGCGCCGGAATGCAAAACGGACAGCGGGGAAAATGCTCGAATGCATGAGATGAACACGTATGCAAATGCAATGCACATGATGACATGATATGAGATGCAAGAAAACGAAAACAACACACGGAGACAAAGACCCGAACCCGAGGAATAAATATAACTTAATGCCGGAAACGGCAAGAGTTGGATAGAAATTTGGAAAGTCGTATCTGGGGCGTTACACCATAGGTGCCCGTGGATCAGTACCCCGGCAGCGGGGAAAAAATACAACACATTACTTACCATCCTAAATTCACTATTGTCTTGGACAAAGTGTAAATAAAGAGCTTAATTCCAATCACCCATTTCTTTCGCCTAACAATCCTTCTTGGTTTCCTCACTTGACGTTTGTTCATGAATATCTCATTGCCCCATACGCAAGAGGGATCGAAGCATGGATTAGTAACGCTCGTATATGTACCTACAAGCAACCAGTAAATGTTAGAAGCTAAACTGAGATTGCACAAATGATGTAAAATACAACTACCTATGTTCCTAAGTACAAGTTTTTTTTTGAGATTTCAATATGAACTACATACGGATGTATATAGAACTATAGATATAGTTTAGATTAGAATCTAGATTCACTCATTTTGCTCCTTATGTAGTCTATATTGGAATCTCTAAAAATACTTATATTTAGGAATAGATGGTGTACAAGACATGGGATGCAGCTAACCTCGACGGCAAACAACAGCATCGCCCATTGTAGCCCTGTCTAAGTACATGGAAAGCCAATGTTAACTACAACAGGGTTAACATCCACCAAAAATAGCAAATGGTAACAAAATGACAGCATCTGTAGTGATATCTTCATTGCGAAAGAGTAGCACGGTAGCAAAGGGACGGATTAAAAAATGGATACAACTATTAATTGCAACAGGCTTAACAACATCCTAATTCATGGTTTGTAAGTTTGTAACCATTGAAATACAACTCTTTAAAAATTGATACAACTGTTAATTGCAGTAGTCTTAATTACCATTGAAACTGGTACTGATACAAATGCAATCGGCAGAGTTAAACATCACAGGGCAGGTGCTGCCAGAGCAGATAATGGCCCAGTTGTCTATAAAAAGGTAGGGAAAATAGCTAAAATGTGTTAGGCATGTTTACTACAACATGCTTAATACTTCGACCGTACAAACATAGCCATTAATTGCAACTGGTATTGGTAAGATTGAATTGGTGAGTACATACTTGGTAAGTCCTAAGAGGTGGTTGATGTGGCACTTCATCTTGGCCAGAGCCCGCCCAAAGTCAGCGACGGCGGAGGCGAGCTGTTCCTTCGGGTCGAAGTGTGGATCAGTGCCACTGACATGTGTACCTACAGGCAACCAATAAATGGTAGAAGTCAAACTGCAATTGCACAAATTATGTGAAATACTGTAAGACATGGGATGCAGCTAACCTCGGCGGCAAACAACAGTATCGGCTGTTATGACCCTGCGTAAGTACATGGACAGGCATGTTAAGTACAACAGGGTTAGCATCCACCAAAAATAGCAAATGGGCAGCATCTCTAGTATATCTTCATTGCGGAGAGTAGCATGGTAGCAAATAGACAGAACTAAAAATGGATACAACTGTCAATTGCAACAGGCTTAACAACATCCTAAGTCATGTTTTGTAAGTTTGTAGCCATTGAAATACAACTATTTAAAATGGATTCAACTGTTAATTGCAACATGCTTAATAGACATTGAAACCAGTACTGATAAAAATGCAATTGGCATAGTTAAACATCACAAGGCAGGTGCTACCAAAGCAGAGAATGGCCCAGATGTCTATAAAAAGGTAGGGAAAGTAGCAAAAACATGTTAGGCATGTTTACTAGAACATGCTTAATACATCGACCATACAGAGCAAGCCATTAATTGCAACTGGTATTGGTAAGATTGAACTGGTGAGTACATACTTGGTTAGTCCTGAAAGGTAGTTGTTGGGGCACTTCATCTTGGCCAGAGCCTGCCCAAAGTCAGCGATGGCAGAGGCGAGCTGTTCCTTCGGGTCGAAGCATGGATCAGTGGCACTGACATGTGTACCTACAGGCAACCAGTAAATGCACTACAAAAAAATACACTTCCGTGATGATACGTGTTTGTCACAGTAGGTCACATTTTCTGTCATGCATGTACATCCATGACAATTTTATGAAAGAATCAAGATAGTCATACCTGTGCTGTCGTAGAAGTGTTCCATGACATTACCAAAGTTATCATCACAGAAGTGTCCACTTCCATGACGATAAATGGAGCGTCATGGAAGTGCTTTCATCAAGCGTGACCGACATGTGGCATCCACCGTAACGGGTCGCCATTAAGCTATCGGGTCCGGTTCTGGATCCAATAACCCGTTAACAGCCCGGACCAATCGGGATTTTCCACATGTAAAATTCTCATTGGCCGGAGGAAACACGTGTTGGCTCACTGCTACCTCTTGAGCACTGCATTTGTTTTCCCTTGAAGAGGAAAGGGTGATGCAGCAAAGTAGTGTAAGTATTTCCCTCAGTTTTTGAGAACCAAGGTATCAATCTAGTAGGAGATTACACGCAAGTCCCTCGTAACTGCACAAACAAACAAGAACCTTGCAACCAACATGATAAAGGGGTTATCAATCCCTTCGGTCACTTACGAAAGTGAGATCTGGTAGAGATAATAAGATAACTATTTTTGGTATTTTGTGGTCTAGATTGCAAAATAAAATAAATTGGAAAACTTATATGATGGAAGATAGACCCGGGGGCCATAGGTTTCACTAGTGACTTCTCTCAAGATAGCATAAGTATTATGGTGGGTAAACAAATTACTGTCGAGCAATTGATAGAAAAGTGCATAATTATGAGAGTATCTAGGCATGATCATGTATATAGGCATCACGTCCGCGACAAGTAGACCGAAACAATTATGCATCTACTACTATTACTCGACACATCGACCGCTATCCAGCATGCATCTAGAGTATTAAGTTCATAAGAACAGAGTAACGCATTAGGCAAGATGACATGATGTAGAGGGATAAACTCAAGCAATATGATATAAACCCCATCTTTTTATCCTTGATGGAAACAATACAATACGTGCCTTGCTGCCCCTGCTGTCACTGGGAAAGGACACCGCAAGATTGAACCCAAAGCTAAGCACTTCTCCCATTGCAAGAAATATCAATCTAGTAGCCCAAACCAAACTGATAATTCGAAGAAACTTGCAAAGATAACAAATCATACATAAAAGATTTCAAAGAAGAATCAAATATTGTTCATGGATAATCTTGATCATAAACCCACAATTCATTGGATCTCGACAAACACACCGCAAAAAGAATTACATCGAATAGATCTCCAAGAAGATCGAGGAGAACTTTGTATTGAGATCCAAAGAGAGAGAAGAAGCCATCTAGCTAATAAGTATGGACCCGAAGGTCTGTGGTAAACTACTCACACATCATCGGAGAGGCTATGGTGTTGATGTAGAAGCCCTCCGTGATTGATTCCCCCTCCGGCGGAGCTCCGGAAAAGGCCCCAAGATGGGATCTCTTGGGTACAGAAGGTTGCGGCGGTGGAAATAGGGTTTCATGGTGCTATCGGATGTTTTCGGGGTATATGGGTATATATAGGAGGAAGAAGTACATCGGTGGAGCTGTGAGGGCCCACGAGGGTGGGGGCACGCCTGCCCCCCTGGGCGCGCTCCCCTGCCTAGTGGCCTACTCGCTTCTTTCTTGAAGGCCACTCCAAGTGTCCTGGATCACGTTTGTTCAAAAAATAACTCTCCCGGAGGTTTCATTCCATTTGGATTCCGTTTGATATTCCTTTTCTCCGAAACACTAAAATAGGCAAAAAATACGGCAATTTGCACTGGACCTTTGGATAGTAGGTTAGTCCCAAAAATAATATAAAAAGGTATTTTAAAGCCCATTAAACATCCAAAACAGATAATGTAATAGCATGGAACAATCTTATAGATACGTTGGAGACGTATCAAGCATCCCCAAGCTTAATTCCTGCTCGTCCTCGAGTAGGTAAATGATAAAAACAGAATTTTTGATGTGGAATGCTACCTAGCATAATTCTCAATGTAATTTTCTTTATTGTGGCATGGATGTTTAGATCCGAAAGATTCAAGACAAAATTTTAATATTGACATAAAAATAATAATACTTCAAGCATACTAACAAAGCAATCATGTCTTCTCAAAATAACATGGCCAAAGAGAGTTATCCCTACAAAATCATATAGTCTGGCTATGCTCCATCTTCACCACACAAAATATTTAAATCATGCACAACCACGATGACAAGCCAAGCAATTGTTTCATAATTTTGATGTTCTCAAACTTTTTCAATCTTCACGCAATACATGAGCGTGAGCCTTGGACATAGCACTATAGGTGGAATAGAATGGTGGTTGTGGAGAAGAAATAAAGGAGAAGATAGTCTCACATCAACGAGGCGTATCAACGGGCTATGGAGATGCCGATCAATATATATCAATGTGAGTGAGTAGGGATTGCCATGCAACGTATGCACCAGAGCTATAAGTGTATGAAAGCTCAACAAAAGAAACTAAGTGGGTGTGCATCCAACTTGCTTGCTCACGAAGACCTAGGGCGTTTTTAGGAAGCCCATCATTGGAATATACAAGCCAAGTTCTATAATGTGAAATTCCCACTTAGTATATGAAGGTGACAACATAGGAGACTCTCTATTATGAAGATCATGGTGCTACTTCGAAGCACAAGTCTGGTAAAAAGATAGTAACATTATCCCTTCTCTCTTTTTCTCTCATTTGTTTTTTTATTTGGGCATTTTTCTCTTTTTTATGGCCTCTTTTTTTCTATTTCTTTTTTTCGTCCAGAGTCTCATCCCGACTTGTGGGGGAATCATAGTCTCCATCATCCTTTCCTCACATGGGACAATGCTCTAATAATGATGATGATCACACTTTTATTTACTTACAACTCAAGAATTACAACTCGATACTTAGAAAAAAATATGACTCTATGTGGATGCCTCCGGCGGTGTACCGGGATGTGCAATGACTCATGAGTGACATGTATGAAAGAATTATGAAGGTGGCTTTGCCACAAATACGATGTCAACTACATGATCATGCAAAGCAATATGACAATGATGAAGCGTGTCATAACAAACAGAACGGTGGTAAGTTGCATGGCAATATATCTCGGAATGGCTATGGAAATGCCATAATAGGTAAGTATGGTGGCTGTTTTGAGGAAATTATATTGTGGGTTTATGGTACCAGCGAAAGTTGCGCGGTACTAGAGAGGCTAGCAATGGTGGAAGGGTGAGAGTGCGTATAATCAATGGACTCAACATTAGTCATAAAGAACTCACATACTTATTGCAAAAATCTATTAGTTATCGAAACAAAGTACTACGCGCATGCTCCTAGGGGGATAGATTGGTAGGAAAAGACCAAAAGACCATCGCTTGTCCTCGACCGCCACTCATAAGGAAGACAATGAATAAATAAATCATGCTCCAACTTCATCACATAACGGTTCACCATACGTGCATGCTACGGGAATCACAAACTTTAACACAAGTATTTCTCAAATTCACAACTAATCAACTAGCATGACTCTAATATCACCATCTTCATATCTCAAAACAATCATCAACTATCAAACTTCTCATAGTATTCAATGCACTTTTTATGATAGTTTTTATTATACCCATCCTGGATACCTATCATATTAGGACTAATTTTATAACCAAAGAAAATTACCATGCTGTTCTAAAGGACTCTCAAAATAATATAAGTGAATCATGAGAGATCAATAATTTCTATAAAATAAAACCACCACCGTGCTCTAAAAAGATATAAGTGAAGCACTAGAGCAAAATTGTCCAGCTCAAAAGATATAAGTGAAGCACAAAGAGTATTCTAATAAATTCCGATTCCGATTCATATGTGTCTCTACAAAAGGTGTGTACAGCAAGTATAATTGTGGTAAACTAAAAATCAAAGACTCAAATCATACAAGACGCTCCAAGAAAAACACATATCATGTGGTGAATAAAAATATAGCATCAAGTAAAGTTACCGATGGACGAAGACGAAAGAGGGGATGCCTTCCGGGGCATCCCCAAGCTTAGCCTTTTGGTTGTCCTTTAATTTTACCTTGGGGTGCCTTGGGCATCCCCAAGCTTAGGCTCTTGCCACTCCTTATTCCATAATCCATCAAATCTTTACCCAAAACTTGAAAACTTCACAACACAAAACTCAACAGAAAATCTCATGAGCTCCGTTAGTATAAGAAAACAAACCACCACTTAAGGTACTGTAATGAACTCATTCTTTATTTATATTTATGTTAAACCTACTGTATTCCAATTTCTCTATGGTTCATATCCCCCCGATACTAGCCATAGATTCATCAAAATAAGCAAACAACACACGAAAAACAGAATCTGTCAAAAACAGAACAGTCTGTAGTAATCTGTATGTTTCAAATAATTCTGTAACCCCAAAAATTCTGAAATAAATTGGTGGACGTGAGTAATTTGTCTATTAATCATCTGCAAAAAGAATCAACCTAATCACACTCTCCAGTAAAAAATGGCAGCAAATCTCATGAGCACTAAAGTTTCTGTTTTTTTACAGCAAGATCGCAAAAACTCTCCCCAAGTCTTCCCAAAGGTTCTACTTGGCACAAACACTAATTAAAAGCATAAAACCACATCTAAACAGAAGCTAGATGAATTATTATTACTAAACAGAACCAAAAAGCAATAAACAAAAATAAAATTGGGTTGCCTCCCAACAAGCGCTATCGTTTAACGCCCCTAGCTAGGCATAAATACAAGAATAGATCTAGGTATTATCATCTTTGGTAGGCAATTCTTCAATAGAACACTTATAACCCTTGGGAGTTTCCTTCTTTTTATTAATGATCAAACTCCTAGGCAAGAAATCAAGAAATTCATTTGTAGCAAAAGGTTCCTTAATGATAGCGAAGAAGTTGGGGTGAAAACTTATTGATTTGAGATCCGCATTTTCCTTACTAGAAGATTCACCCATATTTTTAGGAACATACATTAATTTGGCAATTTTGGTAGTAGGAGGATTTGGAGTGTTTTCCCAGTCACGACGTTGTAAAACGACGGCCAGTGAATTGTAATACGACTCACTATAGGGCGAATTCGAGCTCGGTACCCGGGGATCTATTCTTTCATTAACTATGGGTTCTTTTTATTTAAAAAAATTCAGAGTAACTCCTACCTTAGATCCATATTGGGTGATTTGGTTGTGGATATTTTTATCCAAATTTTCAATCAACTCCACAGAGGCAACTTTATTTTCAATAATTTCAAGCCTTTGCATCACATGTTCCAAAGTTAAAATAGTTCCATTAACCAAAAGAGGTGGTGGGCCAAACAAATCTATCATAGCATTATAAGAATCAAAAGTATGGATACCCAAGAAATTCCATCCGGTAATGGTATCAAGAATATATCTGTTCCAAGGAGTGATGCCTACATAAAATTGCGAAGAACAAAGGAAGTGGATTTCTTCCTAGTAGATCTATTCTGAGCATTGCAAATTCTATGCCAAGCATCTTTTAGATTTTCTCCCTCCCTTTGTTTAAAATTAAGAACTTCATGATTGAGAGTACTAATAATGATAGAAGGATTAGCCATGACGACACACGGCGACACAAGAAGCAAGCGAAAAAGAGGGCGAATAAAATGGCAAGGGTGAAGTGGGGGAGAGGAAAATGAGAGGCAAATGGCAAATAATGTAATGTGAGGGATAATAGTTTGTGATGGGTACTTGGTATGTCTTGACTTGTGCGTAGATCTCCCCGGCAACGGCGCCAGAAATCCTTCTTGCTACCTCTTGAGCACGGCGTTGGTTTTCCCTTGAAGAGGAAAGGGTGATGCAGCACAGTAGCGTAAGTATTTCCCTCAGTTTTTGAGAACCAAGGTATCAATCCAGTAGCGTCATCTGGGCCGTCCAGTATGATTCCAGCCCGTTTGTAACTTCCGACCCATGTCTGGCCCATGACGTCTCTCCGCCCATATGAGGCCCTTTGTAAATCTTGGCCCGTTAACGCCCGTGGTGAAACTGGCTCATAATGAACAGTCTATCAATTTATACCCATTAACGGCACATTAGTCCGTTGGCCGTTTCCAACTTGTGTTAACTTTCGGCCTTCTAAGGGCCCATTTATTCTTGGGCTCATTTCCAGAATTCGATTACTTATGGTCCGTTACTGGCCTGTTCAGCTTGTGGGCCAAATTCAGTCTGTGGATACAGTCGGCCTGCTTGTGGCCCATTAACACGTTTGGCCGTTTCCGTAGCGTCATCAATTACGGCCTATTAATGTCCCGTTATGGTCGGGCCATAGACGATTTCCACTCTAGCCCATTACCGGCCCATTTTGCGGTCCGTCATTGGTCCATGAATAGTACGACCCATGTTTGGAGAAACGACTATATGACCCGTAGAAGGCCCATAGATGAGACGGCCCGTAGAAGGCCCACGGATCCTACAGCCCGTGGAAGGCCCATGGATCGTACAGCCCGTGGAGGGCCATGGTCACTACGCAGGTAGCAGGACCATGGTCACAACAGTCTGTGTGTTGCCATGGTTATTGTGGCCTAGTTTATTGTGGCCACTAGAAAAACACAGAAAAGGAACTACAATGACTACAAGCAAACAACTAAACAAGACAATAAGGAAATAAATAAGCAAGGAACTAACGCTAGGCTATTACGGCTATTACACATATTACATCCACTAGGCATCAAAGTTCGCCACCAGTGCAAATATAGGGAACAAAGCAGCATATTACATACATTGGCCGTCTAAATTGGCCACCGGTGCAAATAAATGCGGCAGCAAAACAAGTCCATAACTGAAACAACTTTAGAAGAGCTCAAGAAACGTTATCCTGGGCATCCACCATGCTAGCAATAAGCTTAGCAATCTTATTAGCTTTGTCCTGTTTGGCGCTAAAATCCTCCAACACTTGTTGTTGCACCAGAAAGTATGCATTTGAATGCTCCAGGGACTTCCGCAGTCCTTCCGCTTCTTGTTGCAGCACAGCTGATAGGTGTCTTTCATCTTGTAGTTGAGACTCAAGAAACCGAACTGATTCAGACAGTGAGTTTGTATAGCTTGTGCAAGCGGTAGTGGCCTGTAACTTGAACACTAAACCAAGACAAGGCTTTGGGGTTGTCTCACTGTCTTCAATATAGTATTCCTTAGCTGTTTTATCAGCTTTGTTGGAGACCAACAAGGATGTCTCACTATCTTGAACCTTATCTGCATTACTTCCTTTACCATTGCTTAATAAGGCACTCTTCCCCAATATTCTGTCAGCATTCTAAAAGAAGAAACAAGCAGACACATAACAGGTTTAGCATGTAATAGTATATGAAACTCATTTCGGTGAACCAGTTCATTAGTAAGGTGGACAGGATTAAACTACCAGGTCTTCTATTGCCAAGTAGTACATAATAAAAGCATCAAACAAACATATATCTATGTCCAATGGTCACTGCATTGTCTTGCCAAATCAAAATAGAGACACGGTTCAAATCATATCAGTCCAAGACAATGCAGCAGTGAAAGAATACAAAGCGTGGGAAACTACACAACACAACAAGATTTCAGATGGGTACCACGGGTCTACATGTACAACAACACTATTGGCTCTGTTGTGATGCTAGTAATGTGCATGATATGAGAAGTCAACTGTATACACAATTCAAATTGAAATCAACAGAGCTATTGATAAGAGCAAACCTGTTAAAGAAACATGTGTGAACATACCTGCTGTGCCATTGGAGTTTCGATTGGATCCTTCAATTTAAAAATAAGTTTGTAAGAGTAAATACAGTGATACAAGAGCAAAGAAGTATGCACTATAGCAATGGAATCTTAAATTAGAACAGTTGTTCTTCAGGTTTAAGCACTTGTTCTACATGAACAGACTATAGTGAGACGCAATAATATAGTACTTAAAAATAGAAAATGAGCTCATAGACCTTACCACATTCTTGGTTCGGGACCAGTACAGAACAAGGCGTTCCTAGTCATCATCCAGTAAATATGTCTCAGGAGAAAGTAAGGTAATTTGATGAGTTTCTTTGCTAGTGAAGTATGTTTTCTTCAGGTAATTCTGATATTGCCACCAAGCATTCTTGAAGATAGCAGAGGTATTAGCACAGGTTACCTCATCCTGAGTTTCCAAATTGGTCCTTCTCTATAGAGAAAAATGGGAAAATTTGCTATATTATAACCATCATGGAGGTAGAATGTATGGGACAAAGCAAAGTAATTGCCATGAATAACATTACTTACACATAACTCCTGGACAAACACCTGCAACTGGCATTTTCCTTCATCTTCAGTATAATATTTCCAAGATGGGAAGATACGCACATAGGATTTAACAACATCAAATGCGATAGATGCTAAACTACGACTGGCTGGTTGTGCTTCCTCCACGGGAATAGGCGTACTAACTGGTGGAGTTGGGGTTCGCCGTGGTAGTACTGGCCCTTTGGGAACTAGAGCTGCCTTACTAACTGCTCTTGTTTGGGAGCTCTGTGGTGGAGATGGTGTTGTGTCAACAGGAACTGGGTTACTATCTGCTAGGGTTGGGGTTAGATTGGGTGAAGCTGGTTCTCTGTCCATCGCAGTAGGGGTACAATCTGCGAGAGTCTGGGTTATGTGTGGTAGGGCTGGCTCTCGTGCATGTACAACCAGGGTGCTATCTCCACCAAGAGGTAGCACTGTTTTATTTGAAGACCATGTTTTTACTCCGCTAGATACTGGCATCACCCGCTCCAATTCAAATGGCTGATAAACAGGAAACATAGTTAAATGTACAAACATTGTATGAGAGGCAGATGCAATAGATACTATGGAAAAAAGAGGTCATGGAAGAGTTGACATGTATATTATTTAACTAAAATGGATAGCATGCCATAATTTCACATATATGATGTCTATCTAAACTGGATAGCATAGCATAACATAATTCAAAGATATGTTGAAAAACTAAACAGGATCGCATGACATAATTCACATACATGTTATCTAAGTAATCAGGATCACATGATTTAATTCACATATGTGATTTATATGCTAACTAGAGGGCATTCACATATATGATGTCTGGACTAAGAACAAGGTGTTGAATATTGTGTATATGATGTCTAAACTATGCAATGCAAGACACCATATGCATGATATGAGTAGTATAACCATGCTAAGTTAGAGCATACACCTCGGTGGGGGAAGAGGACTCGTCATCTGTCTCTGAATCCATCTCTGAGGAGCTATCGGGACCCAACAAGAGATATGCTTCGACAGGTAGCACTATCTGCTCTGAAGGCCTTGTTTCACTCTAGATTTTTCCATCTCCCACCCAAATGGCTGATTCACAGGAAGAGTAGTTTAATGTACAAACATTGTCGACAAATGAAAATGCAATGAAGAAAAGGATGGGCAAGATACCATTCAAATATATGATGCCTGGTTAAACAGGATGGCATTGCACATTTCACATATATTATGGCTGGCTAAAAGACATGAGACTGCATAATTCCCATATATGATATAGAAACTAAACATGTGGCATTATAGAACATGTCTAAACTAAGCAGATGACATATATGATGTCAAAAGTAGGCACTGCAAGGCAACATATGCATGATATGACTAACACCATAATGCCAAGGTAGATCAAACACATTGGGTGGTAAATAGGAGTGGTCAGCTGCATCTTAATCCGCCTCAGAACAGATATCTTTCTCTGGATTACAATCTTGAGAGGGGGGAGGGTTTGCCATTGAACCCACCATGGAGCGATGTCTCCACTACATTGTATTGTCGCGCAAAACTCTTCTCTTTTTCTCTACATGTTCAGCATGACTGTGTACAATATCTGACATGCATACGAAAAAAATATGGTGAGATTATGTAAGGAGAGCATGCAGAAATCTAGAGTGATGGTAACAACTAGTGGATGGATCCAAAAATAATGATAGCAGGCTGATGATTGCTTTAATTTAATAAAAAGACAGATGATGATTGCTTTACTATTTGTTTCCCACCCAAGATGAACAACATAGGCATACCCTAGGTGAACCAGATATTAGACAGAGATACTATTCATTGTTGCCTCGATATGTGCCCTGCTACCTCTTGAGCATGCGTTGGTTTTCCCTGGAAGATAAAAGGGTGATGCAGCAAAGTAGCATAAGTATTTCCCTTAGTTTTTGAGAACCAAGGTATCAATCCATTAGGAGACTACAAGAAAGTCGCCTAGTACCGGCACAAACAAATAAGAACCTTGCAACCAACGCGATAAAGGGGTTGTCAATCCCTTCACGGCCACTTGCAAAAGTGAGATCTGATAAAGATAATAAGATAAATATTTTTGGTATTTTTTGTTGTATAGATTGGAAAATAAAGATTGCAAAATAAATAGTAAACTAGAATTGTAGATCGGAAACTTATATGATGTAAAGTAGACCCGGGGGCCATAGGTTTCACTAGTGGCTTATCTCAAGATAGCATATATTACGGTGGGTCAACAAATTACTACCGAGCAATTGATAGAAAAGCGCATAGTTATGATGATATCTAGGCATGATCATGAACATAGGCATCATGTCCGTGTCAAGTAGACCGAAACGATTCTGCATCTACTACTATTACTCCACACATCGACCGGTATCCAGCATGCATCTAGAGTATTAAGTTCATAAGAATGGAGTAACGCATTAGGCAAGACGACATGATGTAGAGGGATAAACTCAAGCAATATGATATAAACCCCGTCTTTTTATCCTCGATGGCAACAATAGAATACGTGCCTTGCTGCCCCTGCTGTCACTAGGAAAGGACACCGCAAGATTGAAGCCAAAGCTAAGCACTTCTCCCATTGCAAGAAATATCAATCTAGTAGGCCAAACCAAACCGATAATTCGAAGAGACTTGCAAAGATATCAAATCATGCATATAAGAATTTAGAGAAGAATCAAATATTGTTCATAGATAATCTTAATCATAAACCCACAATTCATCGGATCTCGGCAAACACGCCGCAAAATGATTTACATCGAATAGATCTCCAAGAACATCGAGGAGAACTTTGTATTGAGAACCAAAGAGAGAAAATAAGCCATCTAGCTAATAACTATGGACCCGAAGGTCTGTGGTAAACTACTCACACATCATCGGAGAGGCTATGGTGTTGATGTAGAAGCCCTCCGTGATCGAATCCCCCTTCGGCAGATAGCCAGAAAAGGTCCCCAGATGGGATCTCACGGGTATAGAAGGTTGCGGCGGTGGAAAAGTGGTTTCGTGGCTCCCCGGATGTTTTCAAGGTTTAAGAGTATATATATAGGCGGAGGAAGTAGGTCGGTGGAGCTACGTGGGGCCCATGAGGGTAGGGGCGCACCTGCCCCTGGGCGCGCCACCCTAACTCGTGGCCGCCTCGTTGCTTCCTTGACCTCTACTCCAAGTCTCCTAGATTGCGTTTGTTCCAAAAAATATCCTCGCGAAGGTTTCATTCCGTTTGGATTCCGTTTGATAATCCTTTTCTGCGAAACACTGAAATAGGCAAAAAAACAGCAACTGGCACTGGGCCTCCAGTTAATAGGTTAGTCCCAAAAATAATATAAAGGTGCATATTAAAGCCCATTAAACATACAAAACAGATAATATAATAGCATGGAACAATCAAAAATTATAGATACGTTGGAGACGTATCATCATCCCCAAGCTTAATTCCTGCTCGTCCTCGAGTAGGTAAATGATAAAAACAGAATTTTTGATGTGGAATGCTACCTAACATAATTTTCAATGTAATTTTCTTTCTTGTGGCATGAATATGCAGATCCAAAAGATTCAAGACAAAAGTTTAATATTGGCATAACAATAATAATACTTCAAGCATACTAACCAAGCAATCATGTCTTCTCAAAATAATATGGCCAAAGAAAGTTATCGCTACAAAATCATATAGTCTGGCTATGCTCTATCTTCGTCACACAGAATATTTAAATCATGCACAACCCCGATGAGAAGCCAAGCAATTGTTTCATACTTTTGATGTTCTCAAACTTTTTCAATCATCACGTAATACATGAGCGTGAGCCATGGGTATAGCACTATAGGTGGAATAGAATGGTGATTGTGGAGAAGACAAAAGGAGAAGATAGTCTCACATCAACTAGGCGTATCAACAGGCTATGGAGATGCCCATCAATAGATATCAATGTGAGTGAGTAGGGATTACCATGCAACAGATGCACTAGAGCTATAAGTGTATGAAAGCTCAACAAATGAAACTAAGTGGGTGTGCATCCAACTCGCTTGCTCACGAAGACCTAGGGCATTTTGAGGAAGCCCATCATTGGAATATACAAGCCCAGTTCTATAATGAAAAATTCCCACTAGTATATGAAAGTGACAAAATAGGAGACTCTCTATCATGAAGGTCATGGTGCTACTTTGAAGCACAAGTGTGTAAAAAGGATAGTAGCATTGCCCCTTCTCTCTTTTTCTCTCATGTTTTTTATTTACACCTTTTTCTCTTCTTTTTTATGGCCTCTTTTTTTGTCCGGAATCTCATCCCGACTTGTGGGGGGATCATAATCTCCATCACCCTTTCCTCACATGGGACAATGCTCTAATAATGAAGATCATCACACTTTTATGTACTTACAACTCAAGAATTACATCTCGATACTTAGAACAAAATATGACTCTATGTGAATGCCTCCAGCGGTGTACCGGGATGTGCAATGAATCAAGAGTGAAACCTATGAAAGAATTCTGAACGATGGCTTTGCCACAAATACGATGTCAACTACATGATCATGTAAACCAATATGACAATGATTGTAACATCCCAAATTTGCAATTTGGAATGTTACACACTAGATCATCATGCATATCATATTTTCATGCATTTTGGTTGATCCTAGAAATTTCACGTAACTCAAGGACCCACGGAGAGAGTTGGAGATTTCGTTATTTTCATATTTGAGTTCTCTCAAATTTTGGAAAAGAGGATCATTTGATTTATTTATTTCATCTTCAATTATTTTTCCAATATCAAAAAAAGAGAGAGGGAATAATATGACTTTCCCAAAGTTAGGAAAAATGAAGATTTAATGAATAAGTCAAGTTTTGGTTTTGGTTCTTTTGCATTTTTTGGATAGGGAAAAATGCGCGTTTTCAAAAAATTGCATTTTAGGCCCGGAGAAAAGTTCATTTTGTTCGACTCATTTTTAGGAGTCGGGGAAAATTTACTTTAGATTTTTCGGAGTTTGTTTAGATAGTTTTTCTTTTGTTTTTTGCGCGCGAAACCGATTTAAAAAAAAGGAGCAGCTCCCGCGCGCCAGGCCAGCCGGGCCAAGGCCCAGCCAGCCGCCACCGCCCCCAGCCCCTCGCGCGAAGCCGAGTCCCAGCGGGACTCTAGGCCGCCGGGCCCCCCCTTTGCCCCTTGGCCAAGTCACACCCCCCCTCCTAGTATATATACTCACCCCCCCCTCTCTTTTCCTCCACCACCCATGGCCGCCGCCGCCTTAAGCCGCCGCCGCCCGGAGCCCCGCCTCCCGAGGTAGCCGCGCCGCCTCTTCTTTTCCTCGGTTCGGTTTTTCTTCTAGAAAACCGTTCCGGTTCTTTTCTTTTTTTCTTTCGGTTTTTCTTCCGGCTTTGTTTCGGTTTTCTTCCGAAACCCTAGATCGGTTTTCATACTTCTTTCGGAACGTTCGTCTCAACGAACGTGATCACCAATTTTTCCCTGTTAACGACGCCCGTTCGTTTAACCGTTCATCTCTTTCTTTTCATCGGATTTATTCCGCGATCGCGATCTCAGATCCGATCTTCGTTCCAGTCTTTCTTCCCGCTCGTTTATCAGAATCAGGTGATTCAAGCGCCTGGAGTTTCGTCTCGAAACCGCCATTCCGTCTAATCAACTTGAACAAGCCTTTGCTACAGTAAAATTTGACCTAGTTTCAACTTGCTAGAACCGAGTTGTTTTCTTCCGCCGTTTGTTTTTCCGTCGTCTGTTCGGTTCTTTCTTTCTTTGCAACCGGAGTTCTTAAGCTGAACTTTCTGGTTCATTCTCTTGTTCGAGTTTTACATGTGCATTAGATGAGTACTTATTGTGTGCTTGTTGTTTGTCTGCGATAGATCACCCGGATTGCGCCGCTTGTTACTTCGAAACCCTAGGTCTCGCGGATCATCAGCAAGGCAAGTAACACTTTGATCATACCTTTTCTACAACCCAGTTTTATTGCATTAGATCAATCCTCTCACATTGCATGATTAGGATCTAATTAAATTGTGGGATGGGAGGTAGATGAGGTAGTATCTATCACCTGTATTATTATGAAACCTTTGGGAGTTACTTCTACGTTTGCTTATTATGCCATGCTATGCTAGTAGACGTGGATTGGGGTGAGTGTATCCATGACAGATGTGAGATTTGTAATTAATGGTTTATCTAAGGTGGCAACTTAAACACACATCTGGGTGGATTGAGGCACCTGATGTTATCAGGACTTGCCTGTTTTTTTTGGACCGCCACCCAGGCTCAAAGGGATCATAAGATCATTCATGCTAGAAACTTCCGTGTGCAGCCACAAGCCATTATGGGCTCTGGCATAGTTCGCTAAGTCGTGCGAACTCTTACAGTGGTAGACTAGCAGATGTAGGGGAAAGTAGGTGTACCGGTCTACCCGATCGTAAGGTGCTAGCGCTTCTGAAAGACTGTGTCTCGGTCATCCGTCTTCTCAAACACCCTGTAGTGCGAGAAACCAAACGGAGGCGATCGAGTCTTGTGGGGAAAAGTGCGCAAACCTCTGCAGAGTGTACAAACTAATCATGATTAGCCGTGTCCCCAGTTATGGACAACTTGAGTATCTAGTACTTGAATATCATGTGAATCTCAACATGTTACTTCTAATTAATGTTGTTGGGTTTTAATTGTTCACTTAATTGGGATCGGAATGCTGTCAATCATTCTCGATGTTTCACAACCACCATGCTAGTTAAATAAATTTATTCCTTTGCAGCAGGGAAAAACTGGCTGTATGCAAAACTGTAACCATAGAGCTTTCCACCAGCCAAATATGCATATAGTATAGCTGTTTCATTCCATTACTCTCTATGTGTTACATTGCCAGCATATTCCATGTGCTGACCCATTTTCGGGCTGCAACTTCTCATGTTGCAGACTTTTCAGACGACGAGTAAGGTGCTTTTAGGTCGTGGTTCTATACTCGGTGATGCCGTTGGAGTTGATGGACCCATTTATCTTCCGAGTCTTCCGCTGTTATCGTTATTAGATGGCCTTAAGCCATATTTATTGTAATAAGTTCTCTTTGAGACAATGATGTAATAAGTGTGTGATTGCCACTCTGCTATAAATCCTTCGATGTACTGTGTGGTGTCAGCATTACTGATCCAGGGATGACATCGGAGCACAGTAGACTTGATCCATTCGGGTCGGGTCGCTACAGAGATGGTATCAGAGCACAGGCTGACTGTAGGACACGACCACTAAGTTAAAGCCATAAATCACCATTCTCTTCTCATTTTCTAACTCCTCATATTTTCTACTCTTTTAGGATGACGAACGCGAAGATTAAGTACGCTCAACCGGATGAAGGCACACCATTTGGATTTCACCTGAAGGAAGTCACCAAGTACCTGAACATTGGATTACCAAGCTTCACGGGAACCTTCAACGCCACTCTGCCTGAAGAGGAGCGCTGGAAGATTCAAGCTCACGTTCCGGGAAGGACATTCGCGCCAATCACGAAGCCTATAGATAGTGTTTTCAATGCACCAACCTGGAGTCTGGGAAGGAGCATGTCAGCTCATATCACCATGGGACGCATTGGAGAAGTTTATCAAGAAGACCTCAAGGACGCTATCTACTAGATTTGCGGACGCCGAGATGAACAATGGGAGTTAGTCAGCACCAAGAAGGATAGATCCATTGCATCTTTCATCCAGGAGTTAAACCAGCACATTCGACGCCACGAGAACCAGATGTGCAATGATATGATAGAGTTGAAGAATGCGAAGGCAAGGATCATCGAGCTAGAAGGAGAACTGAAGTCTACACGCAAGGACTACATGGACGAGATCGTAGCTCTAGCGAGACACAATGGCGATCTTAAGCAGGAGATTGAAGAACTCAAGAGGAAGTTAGCATCCAAGGAGGAAGACGAGTAGATCGCCTGTCCGGACAACTACATCATCATCAACGACACCGATTCGGATCCAAGTGAACCCGACTTTGAAACGAAGCTGGAGCAGATATCATGGAGTCTTCCACCGGTTCAAATTTCTAGATGACGACCAGATAGTAGTAGCATTTCCCCCCTGTAAACATTATAGTCGAGCACTTTTGCGATAGTTTTAGACCGATTGTAAGCCCTTGTTTGATTGAATGAAGTGATTTTGTGTGCATTTGCTCATGTGCATTGGGGTAGTGTTTTCCCTTTAGACCTCACTCTATTCTTAATTCTCGTCTTTTCTAAACCCTCAGATGCCTCCGAGACGTGACAATGGATTCCCACCGGAGCTCACTCAGTTGATCCAGCAGCAGAATCAATTGATGCAGATGTTAGTCCAGAACCAGCAGAACAACAACAACAACCCACCACCACCACCACCACCTGTTGACCACTTAGCCCGTTTCCTTAGGCTGAATCCGCCGGTGTTTTCCAATAGCACCGAGCCAATAGTAGCAGACGATTGGCTCCGCAAGATAGGAAGGGAGTTGACCACTTCAGGATGCACGGATGGTGAGAAAGTGAAGTTTGCCGCTCACCAGCTTGACGGACCCGCGGCAGCATGGTGGGAGAATTTCACAGCCACTTACCCAGTTGACACTGTCAGATGGGATTAGTTTCAGCAAGCTTTCCGCACTGCCCATGTTTCAGCAGGAGCTATGGCCATGAAGAAGCATGAGTTTCGCAACTTACGCCAAGGAGGAAGGACAGTTGGCCAGTACGTTGACGATTTCAGCAAGTTAGCACGTTATGCCCCAGATGACGTTGCTACGGATGCAGCTAAGCAGGAGAAGTTTCTGGAAGGACTGAATGATGAACTAAGCATGCAGTTGATGGTAGCGAGTTTCAACAACTACCAGGAGTTGGTATATCGTGCCATCATGATTGAAAGGAAGCAACAACAGATTGAGAACCGCAAGAGGAAATATGGACAGGGGAAGTATAACTCTGGAGCCCAGCAGAAGCCCCGTTTTGCCCCTAAACCGGGATTTCAGTTTCAGCACACCCATGGAGGAGGTAGCTCGCACAACCATAGTGGCCACAAGAATGGTAATGGGAATGGAGGAAGCAACGGCCAGAACCGGACCACCCCATCGACCCCAACCAAGAGAGACCTGAGTCAAGTCACCTGTTTCAAGTGTTCCAAGACCGGACATTATGCCAATGAATGTCCTGAAGGCCAGAATGGGAATGGCAATGGAAGCTCTGGGAAAAAGCCGAACCCTTTCAATAGGGGACAGGTGAACCACGTTAATGTGGAAGAGGTTGAAGATCAGCCCGATGCAGTAATCGGTAAGTTTTGGTTAAGTCATTTACCTCACTCGTTCTTTTCGATACTGGTGCATCGCATTCATACATATCAAGGGGATTTGTGGAAAAGTATAGCCTGCCCACTAGGGTTCTTAAAACACCTATGCTAGTAAGCTCGCCAGGAGCAGAGTACGTGGCCAGACAAGGATGTTTCCAAGTACCATTAAGTATAGGAAGGCATGTTTTCCCAACAGATTTAATTATTCTGGAATCCCAAGGTCTGTATGTGATTCTTGGTATGGATTGGCTGTCGATGTATGGAGGAAACATCGATTGCGCCAGTAAGACAATTTTGCTTACCACACCAGAAGGAAGAAGGATCAAGTATGTATCCCGGCATGTGCCAAACAGGACACAAGTAAACTGCCTAACAGGAGTTATGCAAGAAGAAGTACCAGTGGTAAAGGATTTTCCTGATGTATTTCCTGAGGAATTACCAGGCATGCCACCGGATAGAGACATTGAGTTTTTGATTGAGTTATTGCCAGGTACAGGCCCAATATCGAAGCAACCGTACCGGATGCCAGCAAAGGATTTGGTGGAAATTAAGAATCAGATTAAGGAGTTATTGGATAAAGGTTACATTCGCCCAAGTTCTTCGCCTTGGGGATCACCCGTACTTCTAGTGGAAAAGAAGGATGGATCATTAAGGATGGTTGTAGATTATCGGGGATTGAATGAAGTAACCATCAAGAACAAGTACCCACTGCCAATGATCAACGATCTGTTTGATCGGTTGCAAGGAGCTAAAGTGTTTTCCAAGATCGATTTGCGATCAGGGTACCATCAATTGAAGATTCGGGAGCAGGACATACCTAAGACAGCATTCACCATGAGATATGGACTGTATGAGTATACCGTTATGTCATTTGGATTGACTAACGCACCTGCCTATTTTATGAACCTGATGAACAAAGTGTTTATGGAGTTTTTGGATAAGTTCGTCGTAGTGTTCATTGATGACATCCTGGTTTATTCAAAGAATGAAGAGGAGCATAAGGAACATTTGCGTTTGGTTTTGGAGAAACTAAGGGAACATCAGTTATACGCCAAATTCAGCAAATGTGAGTTTTGGTTGAAGGAAGTTGGATTCCTCAGACACGTTATATCCGGAGAAGGTATAGCAGTTGACCCCACTAAGGTTGAGACCGTAACCGAATGGGAATCACCAACGACAGTTGGAGAGATCCGGAGTTTTCTTGGACTCGCAGGATACTACCGGAGGTTCATTGAGAACTTTTCAAAGATTGCAAAGCCTATGACTGAATTGTTGAAGAAGGATACTAAGTTCAATTGGACTGAGGAATGTGAGGCTAGTTTCCAGGAATTGAAGAAACGCTTGGTTACCTCACCAGTATTGATTTTGCCAGATCAGACCAAGGATTATGAGGTGTATTGCGACGCTTCACGTCGAGGACTTGGAGCAGTGCTTATGTAGGAAGGGAGAGTTGTTTCGCATGCTTCACGGCAACTGAAACCTCATGAGTTGAATTATGCCACGCATGATTTGGAGTTAGCAGCCGTAGTGCATGCATTGAAAACGTGGAGACATTTCCTCATTGGAAATCATTGTGAGGTGTACACGGATCACAAGAGTTTGAAGTACATTTTCACACAGAAGGAGTTGAACCTAAGACAAAGGAGATGGTGGGAGCTCATCAAGGATTATGATATGAGATTGCATTACCATCCCGGAAAAGCTAATGTGGTAGCTGACGCATTGAGCCGTAAGAGCCATGCCAACACCCTAGTGACGGGAGGAGTACCAAAGGAGTTAGCAGAAAACCTTCGTGAGCTATGTTTGGAAGTAGTTCCGAGAGGCTATGTAGCAACATTGGAGATTCAGTCAACATTGATGGATAAGATCAGAGAAGCTCAGAAATCTGACAAGGAGATTGCTGCTATAAAAGAGAAATTAAGCGAAGGAAAAGCAAAGGGATTTCGTGAGGATGAGCACGATACCTTATGGTTTGAGGACCGTGTTTATGTGCCCAATGACCCGGAGATCAGGAAGTTGATTTTGCACGAGGCACATGATTCACCGTATTCGATTCACCCAGGGAATACCAAGATGTATTTGGATTTGAAGGAAACATTCTGGTGGACCGGAATGAAGAAGGATATTGCAGCATATGTAGCAGTTTGTGACGTATGTCAGAGAGTAAAGGCAGAGCATCAGAAGCCAGCAGGAATTGTTACAACCATTGCCGATACCCGAATGGAAGTGGGATAAGATAGGCATGGATTTTATCATAGGACTACCCAGGACGAAAGTAGCCTATGACTCGATATGGGTAGTAGTTGATCGTTTGACAAAGGTAGCACATTTCATTCCAGTTAAGACCACTTACACCAGTGCTAAGTTGGCAAAGATATACATGACTAGGATCATTTGTTTGCATGGAGTTCCGAGGAGTATCGTATCAGATAGAGGAACTCAATTTACCTCAAAATTTAGGAATCAGTTGCATGAAACTTTAGGAACCAGACTAGAGTTCAGCACAGCTTTTCATCCGCAGACAGATGGACAGACCGAGAGAGTCAATCAGATTTTGGAAGATATGCTGAGAGCTTGTGCACTAGATTATGGATCTAGCTGGGACGATAACTTGCCGTATGCGGAGTTTTCTTATAACAACAGTTACCAAACCAGTTTGAAGATGGCACCTTTCGAAGCTTTATACGGAAGGAGGTGCAGGACACCGTTGTCATGGGACGAAGTTGGAGACCGTCAATTCTTTGGACCAGATTTGATTAAGGAGTCTGAACGGAAAGTTAAGTTGATTCGCGATAGGCTCAAGGTAGCCCAGTCCAGGCAGAAGAGCTACGCAGATTCAAAACGCAAGGAGACAGTTTACGAAACTGGAGACAGAGTTTACCTTCGAGTATCCCCACTTCGAGGAGTTAAGCGCTTTGGAGTTAAGGGAAAATTAGCACCGCGCTTCGTTGGACCGTACAAGATCTTGCAATGTATGGGAGAAGTCGCTTATAAGTTGGAATTACCAGAGGAGCTGTCAGGAGTTCATGATGTATTCCATGTTTCTCAGCTGAAGAAATGTCATGCCGAGATGGCGGAGGTACCGCTAAGAGATACCGTGCCACTCGAAGCGATTCAGTTGAAGGACGACTTAACGTATGAGGAGAAGCCAGTCAAGATTCTCGATTATGCCAGCAGAGTTACCCGCAGCAAGGTTATCAAGTTTTGCAAAGTTCAGTGGAACCACCACTCAGAGGATGAAGCCACCTGGGAAAGAGAAGAAGATTTGCTCAAGGACCACCCTCACCTATTTTCTAGCCAACCCGAATCTCGAGGGCGAGATTCATCTTAAGGGGGGTAGGTTTGTAACATCCCAAATTTGCAATTTGGAATGTTATACACTAGATCATCATGCATATCATATTTTTATGCATTTTGGTTGATCCTAGGAATTTCACGCAACTCAAGGACCCACGGAGAGAGTTGGAGATTTCGTTATTTTCATATTTGAGTCTCTCAAATTTTGGAAAAGAGGATCATTTGATTTATTTATTTCATCTTCAATTATTTTTCCAATATCAAAAAAATGAGAGAGGGAATAATATGACTTTCCCAAAGTTAGGAAAAATGAAGATTTAATGAATATGTCAAGTTTTGGTTTTGCCGGAGTTCTTTTGCGTTTTTTTGGATAGGGAAAATGCGCGTTTTCAAAAAATTGCATTTTAGGCCCGGAGAAAAGTTCATTTTGTTCGACTCATTTTTACGAATCGGGGAAAATTTACTTTAGATTTTTCGGAGTTCGTTTAGATAGTTTTTCTTTTGTTTTTCTGCGCGCGAAACCGATTTAAGAAAAAAGGAGCAGCTCCCGCGCGCCAGGCCAGCCGGGCGAAGGCCCAGCCAGCCGCCACCGCCCCCACCCCCCCGCGTGAAGCCGAGTCCCAGCGGGACTCTAGGCCACCGCCCCCCCCCCCTTTGCCCCTTGGCCAAGTCACACCCCCCCTCCTAGTATATATACTCACCCCCCCCCTCTCTTTTCCTCCACCACCCAAGGCCGCCGCCGCCTTAAGCCGCCGCCGCCCTAATCCGCCGCCCGGAGCCCCGCCTCCCGAGGTAGCCGCGCCGCCTCTTCTTTTCCTCGGTTCGGTTTTTCTTCTAGAAAACCGTTCCGGTTCTTTTCTTTTTTTCTTCCGGTTTTCTTCCGACTTTTTTTCGGTTTTCTTCCGAAACCCTAGATCGGTTTTCATTCTTCTTTCGGACCGTTCGTCTCAACGAACGTGATCACCGATTTTTCCCTGTTAACGACGCCCGTTCGTTTAACCGTTCATCTCTTTCTTTTCGTCGGATTTATTCCGCGATCGCGATCTCAGATTCGATCTTCGTTCCAGTCTTTCTTCCCGCTCGTTTATCGGAATCAGGTGATTCAAGCGCCTGGAGTTTCGTCTCGAAACCGCCGTTCCGTCTAATCAACTTGAACAAGCCTTTGCTACAGTAAAATTTGACCTAGTTTCAACTTGCTAGAACCGAGTTGTTTTCTTCCGCCGTTTGTTTTTCTGTCGTCTGTTCGGTTCTTTCTTTCTTTGCAACCGGAGTTCTTAAGTTGAACTTTCTGGTTCGTTCTCTTGTTCGAGTTTTACCTGTGCATTAGATGAGTACTTATTGTGTGCTTGTTGTTTGTCTGCGATAGATCACCCGGATTGCGCCACTTGTTACTTCGAAACCCTAGGTCTCGCGGATCATCAGCAAGGCAAGTAACACTTTGATCATACCTTTTCTACAACCCACTTTTATTGCATTAGATCAATCCTCTCACATTGCATGATTAGGATCTAATTAAATTGTGGGATGGGAAGTAGATGAGGTAGTATCTATCACCTGTATTATTATGAAACCTTTGGGAGTTACTTCTACGTTTGCTTATTATTCCATGCTATGCTAGTAGACGTGGATTGGGTGAGTGATATCCATGACAGATGTGAGTTTGTTAATTTTAATGGTTTACTTAAGGTGGCAACTTAAATACACATCTGGGTGGATTGAGGCACCTGATGTCTATCGGGACTTGCCTGTTTTTATTTCGGACCGCCACCCAGGCTCAAAGGGATCATAAGATCATTCATGCTAGTAAACTTCCGTGTGCAGCCACAAGCCATTATGGGCTCTGGCATAGTTGATTAAGTCGTGCGAACTCTTACAGGGTAGACTAGCAGATGTAGGGGAAAGTAGGTGTAGCGGTCTATCCAACATAAGGTGCTAGCGCTTCTGAAAGACTATGTCTCGGTCATCCGTTTCTCAAACACCATGTAGTGCGAGAATCCAAACGGAGGCGATCGAGTCTTGTGGGGAAAAGTGTGCAAACCTCTGCAGAGTGTACAAACTAATCATGATTAGCCGTGTCCCCGGTTATGGACAACTTGAGTATCTAGTACTTGAATATCATGTGAATCTCAACATGTTACTCTAATTAATATTAATGGGTTTTAATTACTTAATTGGGATCGGAATGCTGTCAACCATTCTCGATGTTTAACAACTACCATGATAGTTAAATAAATTTATTCCTTTGCAGTAGGGAAAAACTGGCTTTACGCAAAACTGTAACCATAGAGCTTTCCACCAGCCATATATGCATGTAGTATAGCTGTTTCATTCCATTACTCTCTATGTGTTACATTGCCAGCATATTCCATGTGCTGACCCATTTTCGGGCTGCAACTTCTCATGTTGCAGACTTTTCAGACGACGAGTAAGGTGCTTTTAGGTCGTGGTTCTATACTCGGTGATGCCGTTGGAGTTGATGGACCCATTTATCTTCCGAGTCTTCCGCTGTTATCGTTATTAGATGGCCTTAAGCCATATTTATTGTAATAAGTTCTCTTTGAGACAACGATGTAATAAGTGTGTGATTGCCACTCTGCTATAAATCCTTCGATGTACTGTGTGGTGTCAGCATTACTGATCCAGGGATGACACCGGAGCACAGTAGACTTGATCCATTCGGGTCGGGTCGCTACAATGATGAAGCGTGTCATAGATAACGAAACGGTGGAAAGTTGCATGGCAATATATCTCGGAATGGCTATGGAAATGCGATAATAGGTAGGTATGGTGGCTGTTTTGAGGAAGGTATATGGTGGGTTTATGGTACCGGCGAAAGTTGCGCGATACTAGAGAGGCTAGCAATGGTGGAAGGGTGAGAGTGTGTATAATCCATGGAATCAACATTAGTCATAAAGAACTGACATACTTATTGCAAAAATCTATTAGTCGTCAAAACAAAGTACTACGCGCATGCTCCTAGGGGGATAGATTGGTAGGAAAAGACCGTCGCTCATCCCCGACCGACACTCATAACGAAGACAATCAATAAATAAATCATGCTCCGACTTCATCACATAATGGTTCACCATACGTGCATGCTACGGGAATCACAAACTTTAGCACGAGTATCTATCAAATTCACAACTACTCAACTAGCATGACTCTAATATTACCATCTTCATATCTCAAAACAATCATCAAGTATCAAACTTCTCATAGTATTCAATGCACTTTATATGAAAGTTTTTATTATCCCCATCTTGGATGCCTATCATATTAGGACCAATTTTATAACCAAAGCAAATTACCATGCTATTCTAAAAGACTCTCAAAACAATATAAGTGAAGCATGAGAGATCAATAATTTATATAAAATAAAATCACCACCGTGCTCCAAAAAGATATAAGTGAAGCACTAGAGCATAATTATCTAGCTCAAAAGATATAAGTGAAGCCCATAGAGTATTCTAATAAATTCCGATTCATGTGTGTCTCTCCAAAAGTGTGTGTACAGCAAGGATGATTGTGGTACACTACAAATAAAAGACTCAAATCATACAAGACGCTCCAAGAAAAACACATATCATGTGGTGAATAAAAATATAGCCTCAAGTAAATTTACCGATAGACGAAGACGAAAGAGGGGATGCCTTCCGGGGCATCCCCAAGCTGAGGATTTTGGTTGTACTTGAATTGTACCTTGGGATTCCTTGGGCATCCCCAAGCTTAGGCTCTTGCCACTTCTTATTCCAAAATCCATCAAATCTTTACCCCAAAACTTGAGAACTTCACAACACAAAACTCAACAGAAAATCTCATGAGCTCCGTTGGTATGAGAAAAAAAACCACCACCTTAAGGTACTGTAATCAACTCATTATTTATTTATATTGGTGTGAAACCTACTGTGTTCCAACTTCTCTATGATTCATACACCCCGATACTAGCCATAGATTCATCAAAATAAGCAAACAACACACGAAAAATAGAATGTGTTAAAAACAGACTAGTCTGTAGCAATCTGTAGGTTTCTAATACTTCTGTAACTCCAAAAATCCTGAGAAATTAGGAAATCCTAAATAATTTGTATGTTGATCTACTGCAGTTGGAATCAGTATTTTATCGCTCTTTGGTAAAACATTAAAATTATTCTCATGAGCGCATACTTTCTGTTTTTTCAGCATGATCAAATAACAATCACCCAAGAAGATCCTAAAGGCTTTACCTGGCACAAACACTAATTAGAACATAAAGAACACAATCAAAACAGAGGATAGATGATTTATTTATTACTAAATAGGAATAAAAAGCAAGGAACAAAAATAAAATTGGGTTGCCTCCCAACAAGGGCTATCGTTTAACGCCCCCAGCTAGGCATAAAATCAAGGATAGATCTAAGTATTGTCATCTTTGGTATGCAATCCATATGTGGCTCTCATAATAGATTCATAAGGTAATTTAATTTTCTTTCTAGGAAAGTGTTTCATGCCTTTCCTTAACGGAAATTGGAATCTAATGTTTCCTTGTTTTATGTCAATAATTGCACCAATCGTTCTAAGGAAAGGTCTACCAAGACTAATAGGACATGTAGGATTGCAATCTATATCAAGAACAATGAAATCTACGGGCACATAATTCCTATTTGCAACAATAAGAACATCATTAATGCTTCCCATAGGTTTCTTAATGGTGGAATCCGCAAGATGCAAATTTAAAGAACAATCATCAAATTCACAGAAACCTAGCACATCACACAAAGTTTTTGGAATTATGGAAACACTAGCACCCAAATCACATAAAGCATAGCCTTCATAATCTTTAATCTTAATTTTAATAGTAGGTTCCCACTCATCATAAAGTTTTATAGGGATAGAAACTTCTACTTCAAGCTTTTCTTTATGAGATTGCATTAAAGCATCAACGATGCGTTTAGTAAAAGCTTTATTTTGATCATAAGCATGAGGAGAATTTAGCACGGATTGCAACAAGGAAATACAATCTATCAAAGAGCAATTATCCTAATTAAATTCCTTGAAATCCAAAATAGTGGGTTTGTTGCTATGTAAAGTTTTGACCTCTTCAATCCATTTTACCAATATTTGCATCAAGATCTAAAAACTCTGAATCATTGAGACGCCTTTTAACTAAAATGGACTCATCTCCAGTCCCTTCTTTAACAAGACTCATATTAGCAAACAAAGATTTAATAGGAGACACATCAATCACTTTTAGATCTTCATCTTTATTATCCTCTAGACCTTCCGGTTTAGCGGCAATCTTATTAACTAAGGTGGCTTGCTTAACCGAAATTTGGCCTCCTAAATTTTCAAGATGGGCAAACTGAGATTTCAAACCATAAAATTCCTTAGACATATCATCAAGCTCTTTATTCATGTACTCCATAAAACCTTTTTGTTCTTTAAGCTCGTTGCTGAAGAAATTATCATGTTCAAATTACAAAGACATAAAGCTTCTAACGTTGTTCTCAATTTCTTCCAACCTTCTAAGGTGAGGATCAACTCTTTTAGGCAAGGCCATCAGGACAAGAAGACACACAAGACACAAGCGAAAGAAGGCAAACGAAAAAAAGGCGAACGGAAAAGAGGCGAACAAAACGGCAAGGGTGAAGTGGGGGAGAGTAAAACGAGAGGAAAATGGCAAATAATGTAATGCAAGGGATAAGAGTTTGTGAAGGGTACTTGGTATGTCTTGACTTGAGTGTAGATCTCCCTGGCAACGCCGCCAAAAATCCTTCTTGCTACCTCCTGAGCATGCGTTGGTTTTCCCTTGAAGAGGAAAGGGTGATGCAGCAAAGTAGCATAAGTATTTCCCTTAGTTTTTGAGAACCAAGGTATCAATTCAGTAGGAGACTACACGCAAGTCGCCTAGTACCTGCACAAACAAATAAGAACCTTGCAACCAATTCGATAAAGGGGTTGTCAATCCCTTCACGGCCACTTGCAGAAGTGAGATCTAATAAACATAATAAGATAAATATTTTTGGTATTTTTGTTGTATAGATTGGAAAATAAAGATTGCAAAATAAATAGTAAACTAGAATTGTAGATCGGAAACTTATAATGTAAAGTAGACCCAGGGGCCATAGGTTTCACTAGTGGCTTATCTCAAGATAGCATATATTACGGTGGGTCAACAAATTACTGCCGAGTAATTGATAGAAAAGCGCATAGTTATGATGATATCTAGGCATGATCATGAACATAGGCATGATGCCTGTGTCAAGTAGACCGAAACGATTCTACATCTACTACTATCACTCCACACATCGACCGCTATCCAGCATGCATCTAGAGTATTAAGTTCATAAGAATAGAGTAACGCATTAGGCAAGATGACATGATGTAGAGGGATAAACTCAAGCAATATGATATAAACCCAATTTTTTTATCCTCGATGGCAACAATACAATACGTGCCTTGCCGCCCCTGCTGTCACTGAGAAAGGACACTGCAAGATCGAACCCAAAGCTAAGCACCTCTCCCATTGCAATAAAGATCAATCTAGTAGGCCAAACCAAACTGATAATTCAAAGAGACTTGCAAAGATATCAAATCATGCATATAAGAATTCAGAGAAGAATCAAATATTGTTCATAGATAATCTTAATCATAAACCCACAATTCATCGGATCTCAGCAAACACACTGCAAAAAGAATTACATCAAATAGATCCCCAAGAACATCGAGGAGAACTTTGCATTGAGAACCAAAGAGAGAGAAGAAGCCATCTAGCTAATAACTATGGACCCAAAGGTCCGTGGTAAACTACTCACACATCATCGGAGAGGCTATGGTGTTGATGTAGAAGCCCTCCGTGATTGAATCCCCCTCCAACAGATCACCGGAAAAGGTCCCTAGATGGGATCTCACGGGTACAGAAGGTTGCGGCGGTGGAAAAGTGGTTTCGTGGCTCCCCCAGATGTTTTCGGGGTATAAGAGTATATATAGGAGAAGGAAGTAGGTCGGTGGAGCTACAAGGGGCCCACGAGGGTGGGGGGCGTGCCGCCCTACCTCGTGGCCGCCTCGTTGCTTCCTTGACCTCTATTCCAAGTCTCCTGGATTGCATTTGTTCCAAAAAAGATCCTCGTGAAGGTTTCATTCTGTTTGGATTCCATTTGATATTCCTTTTCTGCGAAACACTGAAATAGGCAAAAACAGCAACTGGCACTGGGCCTCCGGTTAATAGGTTAGTCCCAGAAATAATATAAAAGTGCATATTAAAGCCCATTAAACATCCAAAAGAGATAATATAATAGCATGGAACAATCAAATATTATAGATACATTGGAGACGTATCATGCCCCGCAACTAATTTAGAACTCAAGTTTGAACATTAATTTGGACCTGACTTGGAGTCTAAGAGGTGAACAGTATGATAAAGTAGCAGGTAATTTTAAGCAATGCATAACATAACCAGAAACAAAAGAGTGTGACCTCTCTTGTGGACCCATGTACTCCTCAGGTTCATCTGTTCAGTCGATGATGGTGATGCTATTGCGGTGGGTGTCGGCGGCAGGGAAGGAGATCTGAGGCGGCGAAATACGGTCAGGAATCGTGATGTCTGGTTTGGTGGATGCTTCTATCGATGAAGCAGCTCAGGTGAGGTGGACAGCATCACGGCAGGAGCAGGACAAACCACACAAAGTTTACTTCGACACCTACCTGTAACTGAAGTTATTCTATAAGGGGTCATTTGGCTTGCATGATTCAAAAAATGCAGGGATAGGAGAAACACCAGAATAGGATAGGATTGCACATGGTAAACAGAGCATTTGTAAACATAGGATTTCTGTCAACTTGGGTGTTTGGTTCACAGGAATTGGAAGAGCAGAAGAATGCAAAGAAACATGGCCAAAATAAAGTGAAACCATATGAAAGCATGTACACTTAGAATGTTATTCTGCCACTAATGCACTTGGTCTTGTTTTCATGCATATGATTTTGAAAATAGGTCCAGGTGGATGTTTTGCTCCATTACTTTCAACAAAATGCATGAATAATTGAATAGTAGAGAGACATATGAAAATTTCCTATTGCTATGTTTTTCCGTTGAACCAAAATAGTCCTAATGGATCGACATGAATGTAGAGTAATAAGTGATGCAACAAGTGTACAACCTCTTTGCCGTAGCCGTGTCGACCTCATCATCATTGGGTTGGTTGCTGAAAAAGTTGAGGCAGAGGTGGCTGTTGGAGGTGTGGAGGAAGATCTGAGGAATCTTTAGACGGCGTCCAGGGCACTGCTCTATTGTGATGGATCGTTCTGTCATTGGAGCAGCTCTGGTGAGGCGTAAGACGTTAAGGCTGAAGCAGCACAAGACAAACATCATTAATCTCAAGTGTGATTCTAATAGCATCTCCAATAGATGATGTAAAATACATTACAAAAAGTGATAGATGTAAAATTTACATCACCAAAAACCACATGACTACAATAGATGAGGTAAAAACTGTTGACTCTGAACTTAAATTTCGAAACTGAAATTTACTGTGGAATCTGAATGTTACTGTCGAAACTGAACGCAATGGTAGCAGAGAGGCACTTCACATGTAGTTTAGGGAGGGCCTGCAGTTCATCTTCAACCTGCACCCCCCCTGAGCCGCCAGCCACCACCGGCCGAACCGCCCGCCCCCGCGCCACCTCGCCGGCCTGAAACAACTCCCCACCGTCGGTTCGCCACCGCCTCGTCGGCCCGAAACAACTCCCTACCGCCGGTTCGCCGCCGCCTTGCCAGCCAGAAACAACTCCCCACCGCCGGTCCGCCGCCGCCTCGGCCAGCCCTCTAGCCCCCCCTCCCCCGGGCCAAGCTTTTTCTCCAGCGATCCCCACGCCACCGCCGCACCACTACGCCCCCCACCGCCCCCGCCCAGGACCCTAAGATAGATAGGGGGTACCTCTCCGACGAGCCCTCCTCCCCGCTGTGGGTGGTTCTTCCTTAACTCCGATGAGCCCCCCCCCACCCCCTAAAAATTGACTGACCTAAAAGTCGACTGACCTAAAATTCGACTTAGTTGACTGAAGTGTAGCTAAATCGGATCAGAGCAGCAGCACGAGCGAGGGGGGGAGCAGTAGCAGCACGAGTGAGCGAGCGAGCGAGAGCCGGAGAAGCAGCGCGAGTGAGCGAGTGAGAGCCGGAGCAGCAGCAGCAGCAGCGCGAGCGACCGAGAGCCGGAGCAGCAGCAGATCCGACTGGTATGGACGCTGCCGCCGAAGGGGCCTCGCACTGGGGGAGAGCCGCCGTGGAGATGTCGCCCGCGGCGCCAGCTTCGAGGTAGCCGCTCCATGGGGGTGCAGGATGGAGCACCGTCGGCGCCAGGAGATCGAGTTAAGGAGAAGGTGTGATGCGATGAGTGTACAACCTCTTTGGTGGCACCGAGTAGGACTCGGCTTCGTCCGAGGAGTCGGTGAGGATGCTGCGGTTCCGGTGGAGTAGGTTAAGGCGGCGCTGTGGGGATGGAGCAGCTGCGATAGATGAGGCAATCGTCGGAGCAGCTCCTTGGAGCTGGAGGACGGGGCGGCAGAATCGGCGGGACGACGAGATGGACGACGGATCCTCATCCGAGGAGGTGGATGAGGTATGTCGAGCTATTGCGGTGGACGACGTCGTCGGGGAAGAGGCTCCGGCTGGGCAGCGGTGAGGTAGCGGACGGAGGAGGGTGGGGTTTCGTGGCTGGAGCGGAGAGGTTATGGCGGCCTGGGATTTCAAATGGCGAAAAGGAGGTGATGGAAGGGGGGAACCATGACTCAGGGACGCGCTTGTCCAAAATGTAGGGTGTGTTACAAAAGTACCCTGACCGATTTGAACTAGCGCCCCTTTCGGCTCAGGGTTAGAAGGGGGATTTCGTGTGTCAGGATTTGACAGCTGGAGGGAGTTTTTGCGCGCGTTGTAATTTCGGGATAGCAAGGTGTGGGTTGTGAAGGCGCCACTTTTGGTTGCACGATATCTGAATTTTCGGGATATAACAAGGCGCGGGTTGAATTTTAGGGACAAGCCTAACGTGTAATATTGTACTTGTATGTACCAAATCAATTCGTAGTTCCCTCAACGAAAAAACGAAAAAAAATAAAACTATTCACACCACACAAAGAGAGAGTCTTGTCCCGTTTTACTATACAAATGCTATTCAAAATTGAGTATGAATCCATGTTATGTCCAATTAAATTTTTTTCGCTGGTTGTATAATGCATGTAACCTACTCATACCAACATTTTAGTGCATTCCAAATGTCTATATTACCGCTGCAATTCAAACTAAATTTGAATTCGTTTCTCTATTTCAATAAGAATCTACAATCATGATTGTTGCCAACTTCAACCATCATTCGTGTATTACCTTAACTACACACCACATGATTACTATAGAGATAGATATGAACTATGTGTACTATATGAACTCGAATTCAATTTTTTGAATACACTTGATGTTGATTCCAAATAATAGTACATTCGATGTACTAACTATATATTCATAATCTAAACCACGTTCCATATGTACGTCGTGTTTCACATAAAGTATAGTGCCCCGCCCCCTACATTATGACAAGTATTTAGCCCTCAGCTGCAAAAGCCACACATTAGCCCAAATTATAATCAATATTTTACATTATGATATCTTCTTCAAGTATTTGTATCCATTTTTTTATAATGAATTATGATCTCTGTTCGTCTTTTACACCTTCACGATACTCTTATCTTTGTAGCTAGCTAGCGCTAACTTTCTATCGTGCATGCACACTCCCGCCCCCCTCTCACCCTCCCTCAGTGTCCCCTCCATCGCGCATGTTCATTATTTCTCTTTAGGTCGTTCACCCGCGGTGTGTGTAGGTCACCCGGCTCCTTCCTTCCAGCACACACCTATCGATATACCTCTCTAGCCAAGTGTTCCTACCACAAACACATACTCCCCCTCTTCTCTTCTCACCGCCCATGCCCCCCTATGTCCAATACGGTTCCACGTAGGTGCACACTCCCGCCCCTCTTTTTATCGATCTCATACTCGCACACTCCTCCCCCCTCGACATGGTAGGCCTCTCGCACCACCTCCTAGCCGCACCCCTCTCCCCCTGTCTGACTCTCCGGACCTTATATGCTTCTAGCACATGCATGCATGTATATGTACCGATCTCCCTACATATAGCCAGGTCGACATAATTCGTTTTCCCCACGCACCGATAGACTTACCTCACTAGTATGTCTCGCCCTTTCTCGGACACACGACGGTTGATCTTCCTATGTAGTTACATATGCTTACTACAACCATATCGTGTCCCCTCATCATCCTTGGATACCGCCCGACCCGTCTCTCACACGCATGTGCATAGACAGACAAACATCCCCGACCCTCTCTTATTAATATTGCACTCGTACCCCTCCGTTTGTCTAGCAGGCCTCTCCCCCCATTTGTGAGATGCCACTCCACCACCAACCCTCTGACACTCTACCTTTGTCTTTCTCCCAACCTTATTCCTCTGCCACACATATCCATGGATGCCGATCGATCTCCCTCAATACATAGCTAGGTCTCTCTCCTTCTCCACTCATATACTAGTTGATCTACCACTCTATAGTTAGGTATCTGCCCCCTCCCCCCCAACACACACACCGATAGTCGAACGTTGTAGGTAGGTATCCATGCCACAGAGAAAAACTGCACCTCTGCCCTCTCAAATTCAAGTAGGCTAGCCATCATGTATCTTTGACGTGGGCAAACACAAATTCGATGGCACTCTTTATCGATCGTGCAGCCACATACTTCATCCCCGTTTTTGATTCTATCGATATCTCATGCTGATGATCCCTCCACATTCTTCTCGTTGATCGCTCCCTCTATATACGATATATCCATGACTCTGTTTCACACACATTGCGTATGTTACATTTTTTGTTTCAGATATGATCGACACATTGCCTCTGTTTCACACAAACCATCTCTCTCACACCCACCCACGTACGTACCTGCACCTAAAGAAGAGGTGCATGCAGGATGCACGTACTCATGTCTCGTTCCCGGCCACACCCGTGCGGGTACACGGTGGAGTTCGTTTCTGTACGAAAAGGCGGCTCATGTGATAATTTGACGCGTGTAGCGGTTGTTTACTCGAAGGAGGGTCGGGTACCATGCCTACACAGAACAAAGTTCGACTTGACGCGTTAGTATTAAATAAATTTAGATATTCCTCAATGGCACGTACATAATATAAAACGATTGCCATGGGGAAAATGGAAAAATCTGCTCCACTATATACAACGGAGCCTGCCTGTCGGGGTTTGTCTCTTGTCACACCATCTCACACAAGGAGGCGGTGGCCTCTCTCTCTCACCGTTGGTCAGTGATCCGTCCACATCCCGTCCGCCGTCGAAAAGGGAGGATGTGCATCGTTTCTCCGTTCGACGGCGTTGAGGCAGCACATCCCGATCTGCGGTACCCGTCGTTCTCTCTGACCAAGCTCCGGCGCAGTAGGGCCTTCGCCACTTGCTCACTGCCGCAGTATGGGCAGATCCTAGCCACCGGCACCCTCCTAGTAACATCCTGATGACCCTCAGGTACAGCTTCCTCCGACCTTGCTCCACTGCACATCTTCCCATGTTGCTGCATGTGGATCTTCTTTAGTTGTTTGCTTAAAACGTATCTCGGTCGGCGTACTTTCCATGTTGCAATCTCGTCCTCAAACCATTTTTGATAAACCACCATGCTGCTATCTTTCCCTTATTACATGGAATATGCTTCTTTTTTCTCGGCGTATGTGTCTTCAACTCGTGTTATTAGGCAGTAATTGTTTCCTTTCTACCTCCTTTTGAAAATAGGGCTATCCATTTCACCTTGTTGCTATTGTGACCTTTTGGTGAACTGCACAAATTACTTTTTGCTTAAGAGTGTTTTGTGCAGTTCCGCCAAAATGTCACACGGGCAACGTTTTTACATTTCTGTGGGACTGCAGAAAGGGAGATTGGTTTTGCTATCCTCCTCATCCAACTCCGTGCCTAATCTTCTCCAACAAGTAGTTAGTCCTAAAGAGAGATCGCAGAGGTGATCGGCTTCTATTTGTGTGTGTTATGTTTCATCATCTAGTTCCACTATTATTGTAATCACACTGAGTGGATATCTTTGCAAACAGGGATGGTTGGCTCGATTTTAGTGGAGCTGCACAAAATGATCGGATTGTGGTGTCCTCCATACACCTCTTTTTTGGCTACAGAGCGGGGTGAAACTAGATACCAAGCAATGAACACTGTGCCCAGGAAATGGAGCCATGCCTACGAACAACATCGATCAATTATATATTTTTCTTTATTTGTACACCTTCTCACAACTTTGTCTTCAATTGTGATGTGAATATTGGCACTGATCTGCGAACCATTGAGATGCATTAGCAGCCATGGTAGTTTCACTTGTATTTGATGGAATGTTGTAATGAGATAATCTTGAGGCAAGAGGACACATGAATCCTAAGTTAAAACCTTTTTTCCTGCGGGAACCAAAGTTGAAACCTTCATAGCATCACAGTACAATTTCATTAAAATTAAGCGTACCTATAAACAAATCCTAAAGGATTGATAGCAATGCCAGAAATAATTCAACTTCGTTTCGCCGACATGTGGGACATCCTTCATCTGGCTCCACCTGCCATGCAGCAATATTCAGTGCACAACCCAGGAAAGATTCACCCCGGTCGTTGCGCCGCAGTAGTAATGACTAGTGAGCAGTCAAATCACATAGCCCCACCTTCGCCACAGTAATTTGCTCGGACGAAGCAACCATCATTTCCCTGTTCCTTGAATCCGCTGGTACTCCCATATTCCCAGAGTAATAAGTTGCTCGGGCGAAGCAACCATCACTTCACCTTTCCCACAGTAAGTACTAGCACCTCCTTTTTTACTCTAGAAACAACCACACGCAAATATTGGACGGTAGCAACGCAGCAACGAATCAAAAATCGAAACCAACCAATGAACTACTACTAATGGTGAGCGTTTGCTAGTATCATGTACTCCGTCTGTCCATGTATATAGGGCTTAATGCGTTTTCCAAGACTAACTTTGGCCCTGTTTGGATCCATGGGTTAGAGTTAGTTTGAGCTAGTTGGGGCTCAAATAGCCCTAAAGTATCCAAGCATGAGTGTTAAATTGGAGCAAGTTGCACCAAACCCACCAAAAAAACTATCCCACCCAAGAGGTGCTAATTGGAGATAGTTCTCATTGGGCCTACTGGAAAATTACTTTTCTCTCTCCATCAAGTGCATTTATTGTCAATCTAACCCTGTCACCCAAACACCTCTTTGGCTACAGTTAGTTCAGGGTTAATCATGAGTTAGTCTAACCTCTAGCTAAGTTAGAGTATCCAAACAGGAGCAGTGTAGGACATGCAAGTTGCTCAAAGCATACAGTCAAATTTGTATGTGAAAGGATCTTTTTTTTTAAACAGAACGTGTCTTCGAATGATATAATTTTCAAATTATATAAAATCTTATCAGTAGTTAAAGGCATCCTCGAATAATACATTAGGCCCTATATAAAATCTTATCAATAGTCAAAACCAAGTGTTACTACTACACCAAACAAGTTCAAAACGAGAAATTGGACACACTCACAGCACGGCACGCCTGTCTCATTTGGTCCGTCGGTCAAAGCGCTTCCTCTTCTTGGCATAACAATAGAGTACAATAATTTTTTTAGAATGCTCTTGGCATGTCGCTAACATGTGATGAGTTAACCGACCTCAATAGACGGCAAAAACGCTAGCCCGCCTCACTTTGAGAGAGACGAGGAGCGAGAAGCGATACGGGCTGCTGGATTACTAGAGCTAGGTGTCGCATGGAGGCCAAGAAATATGGTGATAGCATAGGTTAGCCATGTAGTATGATGTAACTACACTGGGCTGTCGTGTTTCGTACTCTTCCGGTCTACTGTGGAGATGATTTGTGGATTTTATATTGCTGAATTATATAAAATATTATGAGTGCAGACGCTCCACCACGAGGTTCCTTGCTCCTTCTCGGTCATCAAGAATCTATGTTCTTCCACTTTTTTTGACGTGAGCTTTGTTCATCCTTTTGCCAACACGCGGAAACTCACAGAACGACGAGAAGCTTGCTTACTACGCCTTCTCCCTCGCCAACACATGCGCGGTGGCTCGCAGCATGAGGAGAAACTTTTGCTTACAAGCGGTGGACGTGCAGCAGTTCATTTGGTGTCAGATTGCCAGTAGTTCATTCAACTTCCGCAAGAGGCGAAGAGCCAAGCGCAAGGTCACCTACTTAAGGCTGGTCATAGTGGGAGAAACATAGGTACTAGTAACATAGCGCAGTCCAAGACAAGTTTGCTTATGTGGCATGTATTTAATGAGGAGAGATGTGTTTAGAGTAACATAATATGTTACTGTAGCATAGCACTTTCCAAGAGAGGATGAGTCTATAAGGTAATAAATGAAGCCAACTAGTATGACACTACTACTATGTTGTTTTGCATTATGGACCACAGTGGGAAAAATATTGCGATACAGGTTGGTCGTGTCATGCAAGAAAATGGCAAAATCGCGTGCCGGACGCACTCTGAGAGAGACGAGGAGCAAGAATGGATACGGGCTAGTCGTGTCATGCAAGAAAATGGATGGTCTCATGTTTAAAACTTGTACTATAGTAGAGGTATATGTAGATGTAGATGTAGCTGCAGTGTAGACGTAGATGCAGATGTAGATGTACATTGAGATGTAGAGATAAGTGAGACTCACTAACAGTCACCATCCTAGGATGAGTACTGATACATCTCCATCGTATCTACTTTTCCAAACACTTTTGCCCTTGTTTTGGACTCTAACTTGCATGATTTGAATGGAACTAACCCGGACTGACGCTGTTTTCAGCAGAATTGCCATGGTGTTATTTATGTGCAGAAACAAAAGTTCTCGGAATGACCTGAAACTCCAGGGAGCGTATTTTTGGAAATAATAAAAAAATACTGGCAAAAGATCAAGGCCAGGGGGCCCACACCCAAGCCACGAGGGTGGGGGTGCGCCTGCCCCCTGGGCGTGCCCCCTTACCTCGTGGGCCCCCTGGAGCTCCTCCGAACTCAACTCCAACTCTATATATTCACTTTCGGGGAGAAAAAAATCAGAGAGAAGGATTCATCGCGTTTTATGATACAGAGCCGCCGCCAAGCCCTAAACTCTCTCGGCAGGGCTGATCTCGAGTCCGTTCGGGGCTCCGGAGAGGGGAATCCGTCACCATCATCATCATCAACCATCCTCCGTCACCAATTTCATGATGCTCACCGCCGTGCGTGAGTAATTACATCGTAGGCTTGCTGGACGGTGATGGGTTGGATGAGATTTATCATGTAATCGAGTTAGTTTTGTTAGGGTTTGATCCCTAGTATCCACTATGTTCTAAGATTGATGTTGCTATGACTTTGCTATGCTTAATGCTTGTCACTAGGGCCTGAGTGCCATGATTATCTGAACCTATTATGTTTTCATGAATATATGAGAGTTCTTGATCCTATCTTGCAAGTCTATAGTCACCTACTATGTGTTATGATCCGGCAACCCCGAAGTGACAATAATCGGGACCACTCCCGGTGATGACCGTAGTTTGAGGAGTTCATGTATTCACTATGTGTTAATGCTTTGGTCCGGTACTCTATTAAAAGGAGGCCTTAATATCTCTTAGTTTCCGCTAGGACCCCGCTGCCATGGGAGGGTAGGACAAAACATGTCATGCAAGTTCTTTTCCATAAGCACGTATGACTATATTCGGAATACATGCCTACATTACATTGACGAATTGGAGCTAGTTCTGTGTCACCCTAGGTTATGATTGTTACATGATGAACCACATCCGGCATAATTCTCTATCACCGATCCATTGCCTACGAGCTTTCCATATATTGTTCTTCGCTTATTTACTTTTCCGCTGCTATAGTTACAATCACTACAAAATACCAAAAACATTACTTTTGTTATCATTGCCTTTTGCTACCGTTACCACTACTATCATTTACTTTGCTACTAAATACTTTGCTGCAGATATTAAGTTTCCAAGTGTGGTTGAATTGACAACTCAGCTGCTAATACTTGAGAATATTCTTTGCCTCCCCTTGTGTCGAATCAATAAATTTGGGTTGAATACTCTACCCTCGAAAACTGTTGCGATCCCCTATACTTGTGGGTTATCAAGACTATTTTTTGGCGCCGTTGCCGGGGAGCATAGCTCTATTCTTTGAGTCACTTGGGATTTATATCTGCTTATCAGTATGAAGAACTTGAGAGATCCAGAAACCAAGATTTATCCCTCAACTACGAGGGGAGGTAAGGAACTACCATCTAGCTCTGCACTTGATTCACCTTCTGTTTTGAGTAAGCTTGCGACACCTAAACTTGCTTCTGCTATTGATTCTGATATGTCGCATATTATTGATGATGCCACTTCTGCTATGCATGATACTTATGATGAAACTACTTCTATGCTTGATACTGCTGTGCCACTTGGTGAATTTCTTGATGAACAACTTGCTAGGGTTAGAGAGAATGAAATTATTGAAACTGATAATATTGAAAAAAGTGATGATGAAGACTCTCCCCCTAATAAATATGAATTGCATGTTGTTCCTGAGGGTTATGTTATGGATGAAGAAGCTACTAGAGCTATTTTAGCTTGCAATGATAGATATGATCTAAAGAGGTTATTAGCTAAATGGAAGTAGCATCCCTTAATGCTAGAATGAAACCTGACCCTACTTTTGCTACTTCACCTATTTGTGTTACTGATAAGGATTATGAATTCTCTGTTGATCCTGATATAATTACTTTGGTTGAATCTGATCCTTTTTATGGCTATGAATCTGAAACTGTTGTGGCACATCTTATTAAATTAAATGATATAGCTACCATGTTCACTAATGATGAGAGAACTCGTTACTTTTATATCCTTAAAATATTCCCGTTCTCATTAAAGGGTGATGCTAAGATATGGTTTAATTCTCTTGATCCTGGTTGTGTGCGTAGTCCCCAGGATATGATTTATTACTTCTCTGCTAAATATTTCCCTGCTCATAAGAAACAAGCTGCCTTAAGGGATATATATAATTTTGTGCAAATTGAAGAAGAGAGTCTCCCACAAGCTTGGGGGAGGCTTCTCCAATTACTTAATGCTTTGCCTGATCATCCTCTTAAGAAAAATGAAATACTTGATATCTTTTAATGGATTAACCGATGCTTCCAGAGATTACCTGGATAGTTGTGCTGGTTTTGTTTTCAGGGAAAGAACACCGGATAAAGCTGAAATTCTACTAAATAATATGTTGACTAATGAAAATAATTGCACACTTCTCTGAGCCAACTCCTGAGCCTATTGCTAAACCAACTCCGAAGAAGAGAGGTGTTCTATTTCTCAGTCCTGAAGATATTCAAGAGGCAAAGAAATCCATGAAAGAAAAGGGTATTAAAGATGAAGATGTTAAGAATTTACCTCCTATTGAAGAAATACAAGGTCTTAATTTACCGCCTGTTGAAGAAATGCATAATTTTAATCCATCTCCTATTGAAGAAATACATGGTCTTGATAACCCGACACAGGTAGTAAAGGTAAATTCTCTCTATAGATATGATAAAGCTGAAATCCCATTTACTAAGTTTGCTAGCCCATGCTTAGATGAGTTTGATAAATTTATGGTTAAGCAAGAAGACTTCAATGCTTATTTTGGTAGAGAATTAAAACGCAGTGCTGATATGCTTGAACACTTGGGTGATTATATGGCTAATGTCAAAGGTGAACTTAAACTTATTAGTAAACATGCTTCTATGGTTACCACTCAAGTAGAACAAGTGCTTAAAGCTCAAAATAATTTTCTCAATGAATTGAATAGTAAGAATAATGATTATGATGTTAGAGTGGCTACTAGAACTGGTAAGATGACTCGGGAACCTTTGTATCCTGAAGGCCACCCTAAGAGAATTGAGCAAGATTCTCAGACAAATAATATAGATGCACCTAGTCCTTCTAAAAGGAAGAAAAAGAAGAGTGGTAGGACTTTGCATGCTTCTAGTGAACCTATTACTGAAACACCTGAGAATCCAAATGATATTTCTATTTCTGATGCTAAAACACAATCTGGTAATGAACCTGAAACTAGTGATAATGTTAATAATAATGTTCATGATGATGCCCAACCTAGCAATGATAACGATATAGAAATTGAACCTGTTGTTGATCTTGATAACCCACAATCAAAGAATCAACGTTATGATTAGAGAGACTTTGTTGCTAGGAAACATGGCAAAGAAAGAGAACCATGGGTTTAGAAACCCATGCCTTTTCCTCCCAAACCATCCAAGAAAAAGGATGATGAGGATTTTGAGCGCGTTGCTGAAATGATTAGACCTATCTTCTTGCGTATGCGATTAATTGATATGCTTAAAATGAATCCTTATGCTAAGTACATGAAAGAAATTGTTACTAATAAAAGAAAGATACCGAAAGCTGAAATCTCCACCATGCTTGCTAATTACACTTTTAAAGGTGGAATACCAAAGAAACTTGGAGATCTAGGAGTACCCACTATACCATGCTCCATTAAAAGGAACTATGTTAAAACTGCTTTACGTGATCTTGGAGCCGGTGTTAGTGTTATGCCTCTCTCTTTATATCGTAGACTTGATTTGAATAAGTTGACACCTACTGAAATATCTTTGCAAATGGCTGATAAATCAACTGCTATACCTGTCGGTATTTGTGAGGATGTGCCTGTTGTGGTTGCAAACATTACTATTTTAATGGACTTTGTTATTCTTAATATTCCCGAGAACGATAGTATGTCTATTATTCTTGGAAGACCCTTTTTGAATACTGCAAGGGATGTTATTGATTGCAACAAAGGCAATGTCACTTTTCATGTTAATGGTAATGAGCATACGGTACACTTTCCGAGGAAACAACCTCAAGTCCACAGTATTAATTCTATTGGAAAATTTCCATCAATTATTTTTGGAGGTTTTGAATTTCCACTTCCTACAGTCAGGAAGAAATATGATATTCTTATTGTTGGGGATGTGCATATCCTCGTTGAGGTAACCTAGTGTTATTCAAAAATTCTCCGGTTACATGTTATTCGGAATGAGTTTGTTAACAAGACTTGATCAACCTTGTTAATGGATTCCTTTTGATGATCAATAGAAAACACAACTCTGTGTACCCTCTTTTTACTTTCTGTTATTTATATTATTTTATGTCTATTATCTGAATTATGCGTGCAATATAAAAATACCCCGGAAATAAAAGTTCCCAAATGCCCTGAAATTTAAATATGTTTTTTCTGGAATATTTGAGAATATTTGGCACTGAGAACACAGCAGGGGGGCATCCACCTGGCCACGAGGGTGGAGGGTGCGCCCTACCCCCTGGGCACGCCCCCTGCCTCGTGGGCCCATGGTGGCCCTCCTCCACTTATTCCTGCGCCCACACACTCCTTCTTCCTCCCACAAACACCATTATCTAGCTCAAACCCGAGCCCAAGCTCATTTTGCTGCCATTTTTGATCTCCTTGCTCAAAGCACCTCTCACAAAATTGCTTGGGGTGATTGTTCCTTGGTATGTGACTCCTCCATTGGTCCAATTAGTTTTTGTTCTAGTGCTTTATTCATTGCATATTTTTGCTGCTTAGGTGACCCTGTTATTGAGCTTGCATGTCAAATTTATATGGTTCCAAGTAGTTTTGATGCATGATATAGGCTCTAGGCACTTGTGGGAGTAGTTGCTATCAATTTTGTTGAGTTTGGTTCACTTTTATTTTGAAGTTACTAAAAATTTCAGAATTTTTCAGAAAATAATGAAGAGATTTTTGAGGGGCTCATCGAGTCGAAGCTCGAAGGAAAAGAAAAATGAAGAAGCAAAGAAGCCCAAATATAATCTGCCTCGCATCGCAGAGGTTCGGCCGTGTGAATGGCCTTGTGATGATTTCTTGAGAGCAGCCGGGATTTATGATGATTTTTATGAATTGGCTAAGAATGCAGGCCTCACCAACTTCCTCCGTGACCAACGCGAACAGTATCTCTTACTCACCAATACTTTTGTGCAAAACTTCTACTACTATCCTAGGGAATCACCTCCTTCAGTAGAGTTTCATTTATATGATGTGGTTAAGAAGATGTCACTAGATGAATTTTGCAGGGTTTGCAAAATACCTTTTGAGGGTAGCCTAGAGGAACCACATCGTAAAGATGTGGACGGGTTTATTGACACTATCACTGTAGGGGAAACTAGGAAAGTTTCCGATGCAAGAATCACTAGCATACATTTTCCTGTTTTACGCTACTTTGCAATATTTGCTAATCGTTGCTTAATTGGTCGCGGAAACTATGGAAACCTTAGTGTTCCTGATATTATTATTTTGTTTTATGGCTTATTCTATGATGACTCTGTTAGTATGGGCGGTATTATTGCTAAACAGTTAAGTCTGAACCGTACAAAGGGCCCCATCTTTGGTGGTATCTATGCTTCACGCCTTGCTGCATATTATAACATACCCATTAGGCACTATGAAAAAGAAGAAAAATTGCTGCCTACTATTTATTTAGATCATAAGAGTATGGTAGTGCATGATTTTATTGTAAAAAATAGGGAAGGGGAGCTTAAATACAAATTGTTCTTTGATAAACGTCATCCGGAGACTATCACCTTGCCTGCTCCTTCCTTGTTTGATTTATCTATAGGCCAGTACCTCGTCTCGCTGGAGGATATTCACGCTTACTGGAACCCTACATCAGCCATAGAGCCAGAGTCGGAACCACAAGTTGATCCTCCATGACAGTCTAATTACCAGTGGGATCCGGAGATGATTGCCAACCAGTGGAAATCAGAGTCTTCTTCTTTGCAGTACGACCCCAAATATTACTATGGATATCCGCCAGGCCAACCATGGCCATAGACCAACTTAGGCCAAAAGCCTATGCTTGGGGGAGTAAGTATTTCTCACCGACATTACATTTATGTTCACACACTCATTGCTAGATGTCAGTGCTAATACTTTTTCATTGTGATATCCATGCTAGTTTATTTCCTTTTTATGCTTTCTTCTTGTGTGTTTAATAAACCTTAAGAAAAACCAAAAAAATAGTTGTAGCTTTTAGCTAGTTTTAATTTCCATGCTTGTAGTAGTAATTAAAAAGAAAACCCAAAAAGATTTCCTATTCTTCTTTTGCTTGTTGGGAGCTTTCCCGTGTAAATAGTTTTATTTCTTTTCTTTTCTTTAGGGGTCGATAGGAGAAGACCATAATTAAATTGTTGAAGTGGCTCTTATATGCATTATTGTTGATCTGACAAAAGAGCCCATCTTGCCTTGTCTTCTCCTGTTTATTGAATGCTTGCATATTCCAGCTTAGTCCAGTGCACCTGCACTATTATTATTATCCACACTATTCGGTCGTGCAAGTAAAAGGCAATAATGATGATTATATGATGAACTTATTGAGATGAGAAAAGCTGGTATGAACTCGACACCTCTTGTTTTTGTAAATATGATTAGTTCATCATTCCTGATTCAGCCTATTATGAATAAACATGTTTGCAATGACAATTAGAGATTATAGTTGCTTATGCCATGCTTAATTAGCTAGGAGCTTATAATGGTTTACCTTGCGTGCCAACATGCTATTAAAATGGTTGTGATGTGGTATGATAGGGCGGTATCCTCTTTTGAACGATTCGAGTGGCTTGACTTGGCACATGTTCACGCATGTAGTTGAAGCAAAATCCACATAGCCTCTACGATATTTAAGTTCATGGTGCATTATATCCTACTCATGCTTGCATTCGGTGTTGATTAATTTTAATGCATGTTCATGACTGTTGTCGCTCTTTAGCTGGTCGGTTCCCAGTCTTTTGCTAGCCTTCACTTGTACTAAGCGGGAATACTTCTTGTGCATCCAACTCCATAAACCCCAAAGTTATTCCATATGAGTCCACCATACCTACCTATATACGGTATCTACCTGCCGTTCCAAGTAAATTTGTATGTGCCAAACACTAAACCTTCAAATAAACATTCTGTTTTGTATGCTCGAATAGCTCATGTATCAACTAGGGTTGTCCGTATCTTCCATGTTAGGCGGGTTATTCTCAAGAGGAGTGGACTCCGCTCCTCACTCATGAGAAAATGGCTGGTCACCGGGATGCCCAGTCCCATGCTTTATGCAAACTAGATCAAAATAATTGCAAACAAAACTCCCCCTGGGACTCTTGTTAGTTGGAGGCACTCGTTGTTTCGAGCAAGCCATGGATTGATGCTTGTTGGTGGAGGGGGAGTATAAACTTTACCATTCTGTTTGGGAACCGCCTATAATGTGTGTAGCATGGAAGATATCGCCATCTCTTGGTTGTTATGTTGACAATGAAAGTATACCGCTCAAAATATTATTCATCTCTATTTCAAAACCGAGCTCTGGCACCTCTAAAAATCCCTGCTTCCCTCTGCGAAGGGCCTATCTATTTACTTTTATGTTGAGTCATCATCCTCGTTGGAGAGCACCACTGTCATTTGCATTCATTACTATTAGTTTACATTGAGTATGACTTGACTAGATCTCTTTTACCATGAATTACAATGTCTAGTCAGTCCTTGATCTTTAAAGGTTCTCTGCATTTATGTTTTGCGGTCTCAGAAAGAGCTAGCGAGATACCATCTTGTTATATCATATTATGATTGTTTTGAGAAAGTGTTGTCATCCGAAATTTATTATTATTGCTCGCTAGTTGATTATGCCATTGATATGAGTAAACATGAGACCTATGCGTTATTGTGAATATGGATAGTCTATGATCTTTGCTAAAAACTTGAATGCTGGCTTTACATATTTACAACAACAAGAGCAAATAGAATTTGTAAAAGTTTTTCTTCATCACTTTCAGTTTGTCAACTGAATTGCTTGAGGACAAGCAAAGGTTTAAGCTTGGGGGAGTTGATACGTCTCCATCGTATCTACTTTTCCAAACATTTTTGCCCTTGTTTTGGACTCTAACTTGCATGATTTGAATGGAACTAACCCGGACTGACGCTGTTTGCAGCAGAATTGCCATGGTGTTATTTATGTGCAGAAACAAAAGTTCTCGGAATGACATGAAACTCCACGGAGCGTATTTTTGGAAATAATAAAAAAATACTGGCAAAAGATCAAGGCCAGGGGCCCACACCCTAGCCACGAGGGTGGGGCCGCGCCCCCTACCTCGTGGGCCCCCTGGAGCTCCTCCGACCTCAACTCCAACTCTATATATTCACTTTTGGGGAGAAAAAAATCAGAGAAAAAGGATTCATCACGTTTTACGATACGGAGCGGCCGCCAAGCCCTAAACTCTCTCGGGAGGGCTGGTCTCGAGTCCGTTCGAGGCTCCGGAGAGGGGAATCCGTCGCCATCGTCATCATCAACCATCCTCCATCACCAATTTCATGATTCTCACCGCCGTGCGTGAGTAATTCCATCATAGGCTTGCTGGACGGTGATGGGTTGGATGAGATTTATCATGTAATCGAGTTAGTTTTGTTAGGGTTTGATCCCTAGTATCCACTATGTTCTGAGATTGATGTTGCTATGACTTTGCTATGCTTAATGTTTGTCACTAGGGCCCGAGTGCCATGATTTCAGATCTGAACCTATTATGTTTTCATCAATATATGAGAGTTCTTCATCCTATCTTGCAAGTCTATAGTCACCTACTATGTGTTATGATCCGGCAACCCCGAAGTGACAATAATCGGGACCACTCCCGGTGATGACCGTAGTTTGAGGAGTTCATGTATTCACTATGTGTTAATGCTTTGGTCCGGTACTCTATTAAAAGGAGGCCTTAATATCCCTTAGTTTCCGCTAGGACCCCGCTGCCACGGGAGGGTAGGACAAAAGATGTCATGCAAGTTCTTTTCCATAAGCATGTATGACTATATTTGGAATACATGCCTACATTACATTCATGAATTGGAGCTAGTTTTGTGTCACCCTAGGTTATGATTGTTACATGATGAACCACATCTGACATAATTCTCTATCACCGATCCATTGCCTACGAGCTTTCCATATATTGTTCTTCGCTTATTTACTTTTCCGCTGCTATAGTTACAATCACTACAAAATACCAAAAACATTACTTTTGTTATCATTGCCTTTTGCTACCGTTACCACTACTATCATATTACTTTGCTACTAAATACTTTGTTGCAGATATTAAGTTTCCAGGTGTGGTTGAATTGACAACTCAGCTGCTAATACTTGAGAATATTATTTGGCCCCCCTTGTGTCGAAACTATAAATTTGGGTTGAATACTCTACCCTCGAAAACTGTTGCGATCCCCTATACTTGTGGGTTATCAAGTACGTGCACGAATCACCCACAAAAAAGGAGTACGTGCACGAAGAGAAAAATTGCATGCACGGACGCAAGTACTCTGTGCCTCCTTCCCTAACACACGTGCGCGGGTACACGGTGGAGCTCATTTATGGATGAAGAGGCAGCTCACGTGATAATTTGACGCGTTTGGTAGTTGTTCACATAGTGGAGCGTCGGGAACCACGCATGGACGAATCAAAGTTCGACCATGATGCGGTGGCGTGTCTGTTTTTAATTTTTTTTTCAATAGAACGTACGCAGATTTTTTTCTTGAATGGCACGTGAATCATGCACATACTCTGCGTACGTTCTTTTTGGATATGGTCGGCCCTTTTTGGATACTACTACACTGGTACTTTGATGTACATTTTGAAAAAAAAAACTACTACTTTGATGTGTCATGTCAACTCGTAGAATGATGAGAAGCTTGCTTTACTACGCCCTTTACATAGCCCACACTTTGTACGGCTAGTTATAGTGGGAGTAACTTAGCGCACTCCAAGAAAATTTTGCTTATGTGGCAAGTAGTTAATGAGAAGTGGTACTACCTCCGTCTCGGTGAATAAGTCATTCGTGTAGTTCTAGGTTGACAATTTAACTATCTAAATATGTATTATATGTGACAAAAAAATATATATTTAGAAACTACACCCGTCTACAAATCTAGTGATATACTTTTCATGACATACAACACATATTTAATTCCTCAAATCAATGACCTAGAACTACGCGAGTGACTTATTCACCTAGACGGAGGTAGTAACATAATATGTTACTGTAACATAGTGTTTCCCAAGACAAGATGAGTCTACAAGCTAATAAATGAAGCCATCATAACATTACTGTACTACTCCCTCATTTCCAGTTTATAGGGCTCGCTCCTTTCTGGTTTATAGGGCTCAATTCGAAAATCTCATCAACCAATGTAGATGATGAGTGGTGGAATACTTTTTGTAATTTGCAAAAGCACCCAATTAATGCTCTTGTTTTCCTCAAAAATTTATGTTTACCATTGTATTCATTGCAATGCATGCATGCATAAAGTACATGCATTGGTCAATTTTCTCTTAATACTTGCATGAAATTATTTAATGCACCTTGAAATCTAAACTTGTGATGGGAAACAACCAAATTGATCCTTATAAAATGGAAAAAAACTAAGATTTTGAGATAAGCCCTATAAACCGGAAAGGAGGGAGTACTAACATAGACTAGTGTCATATGCATGAAACTAGTGAGTATGGGAGCACATGATATTTCCCTATCCGGACGGATCCCAAGTTTGCTTCTCACCTTCTTGGCCCACCAAAAACCCCTCCCCCCACCCGCGCGCACTTCCCACCCGGCGCCAGCTAAGCCCGGCGCTCCACATTGATGGCAAGTCCGGGCGACGCGACCTCTCACTGCTTCTATCGTTGAAGCGGCGCACCGACCGAGGGCACCACCCGTTGCACGCCCGGCATTTTAGACTACACAGTGGAGAGTAACTTTAGAGCAAGTATAATAAGGTACAGTCAGCAGGCTGTAAGGAGTAAAGTAATATTTCTATGCTTAGTTGGAAGAGAGAGAATAGGAGAGAGAACATAAGTGTGCTCTCATGGAAGAGCCAGCTGCAACATGTGCTCCTAGGCACTATGTGAGAGTGGATAGTGGGCCATGTATTAATAAAGTAGCACATACTTATAGCTAATTGTTATACATGTTGGCTATAAGATTGGCTATAGATGTCATGACACTTTCTTATAGCTAAGAGTTGGCTATACTATTAACCATGCTCTAGAGCAAGTACTACAATTAGATGACATAAGCAGGCTATAAGGATTTAAATATAGTGTTTCTGCTTAGTTGATCGAGAGAGAAGAGGAGAGAGAAGAGAAGCGGGTTGTAAACTTGTAGCAGGAGCTCCAACATACTTTGTGAGACAAAAGGTGGGGCCATTATTAATGATATAGTATTATACTAAAGGTGGGTCTATATTTTTGTTGGTCGGAAAATTTATTAAATCATTAATTAATAATTAACGGATGCCTTAATTACTCAGCGTTTCTGATTATTTTGGATAGTGGGGCTATTATTGACTTGGACGTGGGGTTTGGGCCAAAGGCCTACTACTTGGTCTTACTCGCACGACTGACCTGATAGGCTCTACCCTAGCCGCCGTTGTATCATATAGTTTCGGACCATTCCAGATCTTAGCGCCGCCACACAATTCTTCTCCGGCCCTCCTTCCGGCGTGCACCGCGAGAAGGGACAACAGTCCTCCAAACCCCACCTTTCATGATCCTGTACAGGAGAGGGGCGATCAGGTTTTTGGGGAGCACACTTTTGTGACTGCTGCCAACGACAACTTCCTCAACGACAGCCTTCTTCCCCGACCTCGGTAACCTCTTCATCAACGACATGAGTGACAACATCAACCACATCGGTTCTGCTCCTGCTTTACAGTATGTGATTCTGTCCTCCTGGTTTGGTCCGCATCATTATTTTGATCTTTGCAATTGTCGTCATGATCTATTTACTATTGATTCGGATTAAATATCATAGTAAATTGCTCATATATTCAACAATCCAATCCAAAAACCGGATTATAGGCAATTTACTCCAAGTGGTTTTGCTGCACTTTTGAAGCCGCCTACTTTTAAGGGGGTGCAATATAAAAGGTGGCGCGCAAGAGCAGTATATTGGTTTCAGATCATGTATTGTTATGATGCCACTAAGGGTAAGCCTGAGGGTGATCTTAATCTTACGCAGCAGGAAGCTTTCGAGAACATGGATACCCTCTTCAAAGCCGCCCTGCTGAGTGTTCTTGACGATTCCATTGTGGATTCATATATGTCGTTTGACAGCGGCAAAGACATGTGGGCTGCGCTCGAGGCCATGTTTGGGGCCTCGGGCGCTGGCAACGAGTTGTACGTCATGGAGCAATTCTGTGACTACAAGATGACTGATGAGCGCTCTGTTGTTCAGCAGACTCGTGAGATACAATCACTTGCTAAGGAACTTGAGTACTTTAAGTGTGTGTTGCTGGACATATTTGTTGTTGGGACCATCATTGCCAAGCTTCCACCTTCATGGAACAATTTCGCCACTTCTCTGAAAAACAAGAGACATGAGTTTTCCGTTTTGGATCTCATTAGCACTCTTGATTTTGAAGAGAAGGCGAGAGCAAAAGACACATGTGCTCGGGTCGCTGAGGGAGCTTCTAGTGCCCACATGGTACACGAGAAGAACTTCAGCTCAACCAGCCCCAAAACAACAAGAACAAATCTCAGGGGAAAGGCAAGTTCGATGCAAAGAACAAGCCGTCACATTCTACCAACTTCAGGAAGAATTCTCATAACGGGAAGGGATACAAACCTCAATTTTGGTAGCATCGCACAAAATTTATATGGCTGCATCTACCTGCTGTCAGCTAACCTCATGGTGCTCCAGGTATTCCTACATTCGTAACTAGGTACAATGACCACCGCAAGATGAAATAAGCTTATTCGTACATTGACTTGTTGATTGCAGTGCGGAACGATCATGTCATGTGTGGAGGAGCAAACAAGCAGTGCAGCCGGACGTGGAAATCAACTAAGGACTTATGAAATCATATATAATCTTCCTCAGGTAGGTCAGTATCCCCTTCGTCCAGATGATCGTGTTTTGTCATGTCGAGCTATTGATATGCGCTACTGTTTTGCAACACCGTTTAAGTATAGCTATTGTTTCCTGTCTTTTCAGATTCAGGACAATGAAATTTATTTTAGAGGAACTGCACAATATGGACTCATGTTGAGTCATCTCTATTGCCTCATGTGTTTGTTGCAAATGTGCCAGCATCAATTGCAAGATGAGGCGGCTAGCAAGCTGTGGAGTTGCCAACATGCTCAAAGTGCTCGCAACATTGAGAAGAAACAAGCATGCCCAGGAAATTAGTGCGTGCGCAGGGAGGCCCTTTGCTCAGAGAAGCATCAACCGATTTTCTTTATTTCCACACCTTCTCACAGCTTTGTATTGGTTATAGTATGGTGAATCATTGAGATGCATAAACACGCTGAACTTTTATTCTTCTGAATGTTAGTATGCATACCATACCTTCTGAAGCTTAGTTTAATGTGAATGTTGACTGGCCTGTGAACCTTCACAATCTAGTAAGTATATTGTAGGCCTATTATTTGACACCTCACTTTGCCGCGCTACGCGACCAGTGTGAGTGTCTGCATCCAGTACCGCATCCTCTAATTTGGTGGATGCCAAGTTGAAAAAGGTTACCGATGAGTAGCCATAAGCTGGAGGCGTCTCTTTTTTTTCTTTCGAATGGGCAATAAGATGGAGAGTGTCTCGGGCTACCCCTAGCACAAGGCCCTCCAGTACAAAACACGGGCAACCGAGTGGGCCAATAAAAAAGCCTATCCATCTTAAAGCCCATTTGTTTTTGTTTTTTGCGAGGAGAAGCCCATATTTCTGGAAGAGGGGGCAATCCCGGAAAAACCCTCCTTCCTCCTCGCTTCCACTTGTACTGCAGCTCGCTCTCCCGCTTCCGTCTCCCCCAAATTCCCCCCGCTCCCCATCTTCCTCACTCGTCCAGGAAACCCCTGCTCACCTTCTTCCTCACACGTACAAAAAAGCCGGCTCCTCTTCTTCCACTCCTATAGAAAACCCCAGCCCTCCTTCTTCCCCGCTCGCACTGCCACTAGGCTCGTCTCTGGCTACTCTGCTCAAACCCGTGAGCTCAGCGTGACGCCCATAAGGAAAATGGAGTCGGCTGGGCCCAGCGCAAAGAAGATGAGGCTCCCGCCAGCGACGATGCCGGTTGTAGATCCCGCAACCGGCAGCGCAGGGAGAACCGGCGAGCCCCCCCCCCCCACCCGGATCTGAGGAATCGGTAGAATCTCTGGTGGACCGCATCAGCGATCTCCAGGACGTTATCCTTGAGGATATCATATCACTTCTCCCCACCAAGGATTCCTGCCGCACACAAGTCCTCTCAACTCGGTGGCGCCCTCTATGGCACACCGCGCCCCTCAATCTTGACTGTCGTCAGATATATGTCCTTCCTGAATTTGATCTCCTTAGAGCCATGGTCTCCTCTCACCAGTAGGGCCCCATTCAACGCCTCTGCATCCCGACATACCACCTGCTGTCCATACCCGGCACGGTGGACACTTGGCTGACATCCCCTGAATTCGGAAAACTCCAGCAGTTTGAGTTCTACCATTACCATGAAAGTTTCATACCACGAACACACCAAGAATTCGTGCCCACGCCACCGTTGTCCATCTCGCACAGTGTGGAAGGCCTCACTGCACAGCATCATCCACTCCAGTTGCCCTGCACTAGAGCGCTTGCTGATTGTTTTGGGAATAGAAATCCCTATTAGTTGTCTCCAAATAAAGTCACCTCACCTTAAAAGCATTGGAATTTGTTTTGAAGGACAGCAGCTCATCATCGAAGATGCCCCTTCACTTCAAAGGTTGCTCCTTGATAATTGTTATAAACCTTCGCAAATAACAGTCGTCTCTGCGCCCAAACTAGAGACATTGGGTCTAATTAGTGGTCTAATTAGTGCTCCATTTGATGATCACAACAAGTTGGTGTTTGGCTCCACACTTTTTCAGGTACCCTATATTATCATCTACACATTTGTAATCATAAGGTGCATTTTTCATTTGTGCGCATAAGTTTTATATCATCTTGGAGTACACTTTGGGTATTGATATTATGTTATATGTTCAATGAAGAGTTCATCCATGGATAGCCTATCAATGTTGCTGGATTCTATCAAGATCTTATATATCGGAATGATTAGTTATGATCTTAACATAATTATTGGCTTGCTACGATGCTTCCGGTCTCTGGAGAATTATATATAAAGCTGATGATTTCATGCACATTGAAAGATCATATATACTGTACTAGAATTAACCACTCAACTGTTGCTCTTTCGACATACTCTTTTTGCAAACCTTAACTGTTTTCAAATCTTCATGTCTACTTACGTACTGCAACCACATGGAGAAAAACGTATAACCAATCGGTGGCATAATAAGCACTAGGATTTTCTCAGTTCTTATGAAATTCGTTTGAGGACAATAACGATGGAAGGATATGCATCCAATCAGGCAAACAGAAGCTTTGTCACATTCTTCCTATTGAATTTGAGGTTACTATTGTCCATGAGGCTTAAGCTTTACCGCAAGAGATTTCTCATGGACGGACATGTTGAACAGAAAAAAAAAGAAGTTTCATGTGGACAAATGGGCTTCTAAACATGCTCGGCTTCTATTTACAACAAGTTGTAGTCATCCTAAAATAATTGTTTTTGCACAGGATGTTGATTTTATGGATCAGACCGATCCATTTGTTTGTGACTGCAAAAAAGAGTGGTTGGGTTAGATGTTACTGCCATGTTCAATATGGGTTTTGTCTTAAAATTTGATGAATAATTAATCCTTGGGATTTTTGTGCCGTTTGTAAGCTTGAGTTGCATGGTGTTGCCCTCATACTCCCCTCCACCTGCCACTACACTTCCGCATCTTCCACGACTGTTGTTTGTTCTCGTCCTAGGCCTCACCGTCGTTCTCTGCCTTGGTTCACTCGTTGTGCCTACCGCCGTCTGGCGTTGTCAACATGGTCAACAACCAAGAGGAATCAGGAGATGACTGTACGTGGAGAGGCTAACAGTAGGGACCCACCAGGGTCATTGCATTACGCAAGTAGGTGCCTCATTATTACAAGCCAAAAAATACTTCCTCCTAATTGTTTGACAACTAGGTCCCATGCCATTGTCAATGTAGTCAATAAACGAAAAAATTACACAACGAGCGAATAACACCAAGGACCCAGCAGCTCGCCCAGTTGTTTTTTAGTTTCAGAGACGGAGCTCAACTGCGCGATGTGCAGGGGATGTGGCCCGTCTAGCCCACGCTTATGCTTTTATTTAAGCACATGACGAGCCTAGTTGATATCTTTTTTCTTTCTGAAAATGGCTAGCCCAGTTCTTTTTTTTGGAGAATACCAAAACCAAGGTCTACTTGCTTTTCTCAGCCCTGCTGGGCTGCAAATCTTTCAAGATGAGGAAGGATGTAAGTAGTAAGAAATGGGCTTCCCTAGAAAATGGGCTATAAGTTGTAAGAAATGGGTTGTAAATTTTTAAACCAAAGCCAACCGGCAATTAGATTAAAATATCATTTTTCTGGATTTCTCTACTCTCTACTCTTATAAAAACCAAAGCCAACTGGTAATTACATTAAAATATCGTCTTTTCTCCCACAAGATAAACTACTCATATAAATGCATCTTCATGTTCCGTGCAACGCACGGGCATCTTGCTAGTTAAGATTTTAAATTTCATTCATTTTTTGTGAAGAATTGTTTTTTGAATTTTATTTTGATATAATTTTTTAAAAATTATTTTTAACGTGACTTGAAATTTCGTGATTAAAAGAGTTAGGACCCCACCGAAATATGCAAAATTTCATTGAATTTTTAGCAGTGCCCAAAATATATGGTCTGTAATGCTAATAAAAAGAATATGGGCTTGAAATATCCTTAATAATTAGCAAATGGGTTGTAAATTATTGAAAATAATGGCTAATGGGCTATATGTTGTTTTCCACAGATTTGGAGGTTGGCTTCTGGGCCTACTAGGTTGACGATGATGCGTCTTCCCCGGCTCCGTGTCGTCCCCTTCCTAGGCCTCATCGTCGTCCACCGCCCTAGTGCTCTCGGCACGGCGTGGTCAACGTGGTCAAGGAACGACTTCCATGGGAAGAGTGTTGTACGTGGAGAGGCTGACAGCTGGGTCCACGACCGCAGCAAGGAAGTGCCTCCTTATTATGCGCAAAATAATGATTCCTCCACCTGACAGCAGGGACCCACCGGACGGGCCACCGTATTTTGCGGAAAAAAACGTTTCCCTCTGACTGCTGGTACCCACCAGCTACATCTTCACACGCAAGGAAGTGCCTGACAGTCGGGACCCACCTGGTCGAAGCGTAAGTAGCATTGTCATTCTGGTCGCGAACGTGTACGTACATACGATCGATCTGTCTACAGGCTGCAGCGATGAACCGTGGCCGTGTAAGAAAGGGCACGTGTCGTAGTAGAGGCGCGCACGTGTCATAGTAGAGGCGCACATGTAGCATGTACACGTACGTACAGCGGCCAGGGTGCAAGAAAGAAAATACGGCCACATACGTACATACGGGCGGGATCTCGAATGCCTACTCGCGCATACGTACGGCCAGGGCTCGTGTACGTGGCTAGGTCAGAATGGAGAAACTGCGTCGTCGTCGTGTTCATGGGGAGGCAACGGAATGCGTCGTGTTCATCAGGAGGCAACGGAATACGTCGTGTTCATTGGGAGCCAACCGGCTTGGACGGAACAGCCGATCGAAACGAGGCCTCGCGTACCGCAGAACGGAGGAAACAACCTTGTGTTCGACCGGCCACGGTCGAAATTCATCGGGAGGGGTCTGGCGTACCGTAAAATGGAGGAAACAGACTTCTCTTGGAACTCCTACGGTCGAAACAGGGTCATGTTGATCGGGAGGGGTGTGGCGTGCCGCAAAATGGAGGAAACGGACTTGTGTTGAAGCGCTACGGTCGAAACGGGGGTCCTGTTCATCGGGAGGGGTGTGGCGTACCGCAAAACGGGACTCCACGGGATACTGTTCATCTCCACCGTCGACCTCCTACAGCCTCCACGGGCTACTGTTCATCCACAGTCGACCTCCTCCAGCCTCCACCTGTGATTGTTCATCCAGCCTCCACCGCTCCTCCACCGGCTACTGTTCAACCGGCCCTCTCCATGGGGTCATGTTCAACCACCCCTCCATGGGCTACTATTCATCCAGCCCTCCACCGGCTACTGTTCAACCAGCCCTCCACGGGGTCCTGTTCATCTAGCCCTCCATGGGGTCCTGTTCATCCACCTCCAACTGGCTCGATCGGGGTCCTGTTCATCCAGCGGCAACAGCCTCTACTACCATGGGGTCCTGTTCATCCAACCCCCCACCGGAAACTGTTCATCCAAACCCCCCAACAACGCTCACTGTTCATCTAGAGGCAGCACCGACCAGCTTCAGTTAGCAGAAGTAGAGAAGGAATCGCTCGATCGGGTTCAGTTATCAGCCGTCGATCGATCGCTCGGGTTCAGTAACGCGTAGCCTGAAGTGCAATCGCTCGGGTTCAATAGGCGAACGTCTCGCTTGGGTTCAGTTAGAGTGCAACACCTCGCACACACGTGCGTACGTGTACGAGAGAAATGCGCATCACTTGGCCCCCTGACCACCCACCGTAATCGGGAACTCCCCGATATATTCCTCGCCCTCGCTTCTACCATAATTTTTTCCGTCATGCACGGCCCAAAGAATGTCATGCAGTTGCGTCTCCGGCCCGCCCAGGATGAAAATCCCATTTTCTCTCATGATTTTTTGTCATAGAAGTAGGAGCCCACCACATCTATGATGATACCTGGTTTTGTCACAATTATCATCATAGAAGTGTCATAAGCATGACAGGAAAAAAATTCATTCGGCCCAAAATGCAACGGATGTGTCTTTTTTGTAGTGATGGTAGAAGTTAAACTGCAATTGCACAAATGATGTGAAATACTGTAAGACATGGGATGCAGCTAACCTCGACGGCAAACAACAACATCGGCCGTTATGAGCCTGCGTAAGTACATGGACAGGCATGTTAAGTACAACGGGGTTAGCATCCACTAAAAATAGCAAATGGGAAGCATCTCTAGTGATATCCTGAGTCATGTATTGTAAGTTTGTTGCTGGTATTGGTGAAATTGAGCTGTAAACGGTAATATTTGAACATCACACAATGTGCAGTACTGAAATAAACAAGGCACGAACAATCTTAATACATCAACCGTACAAATCATAGCCATTGCAAGTGGTATTGGTAAGATTTAGATGGTCGGATATTACTTGTTAAGTCCTAGGGGGTAGTCGCTGGGGCACTTCATCTGGGCCAGAGCCTGCACCATGTCGGTGGCGACGGCGGAGGCGAGGTGTTCCTCCGGGTCAACACACACAACAGCCATCGCGCCATGGACCGCCATCAGCTCCTGGCGGTGGGGATTTGGAGGCAAGAGGATGTTTCGTAGGTGCCATTTAAGCAATCAAGGTGGGGCCGTGATAGCGATCGGTGGGTTACTTGACTGGATCTGAGCAGAACGTAGATGTGGTTGAAGCTGTGGTTGAGGCGGTGGCGGTTTGAGATGCCGGTAGGGGGAGGCGCGAGGGGGTGGGATACTGAGGGTGGGGATGTGGTTGGAGGAATAAATTCTGAAATCGCGCACCTAATGAAAATTTTGCTGCGAAACTTGAAACTTGGGCGGGGTAAACACACAACGCAGACAAAGCGCGTAAAATACTCGCGTGCGAGAAAAAAGAAAGTTGGCAGATCCCGTCTCCAAAAAAATGTTCACGTGTAGTTGATTTTTTCGGTCAATGGTACGCCTGGTTTATTAGGAAACATCGCACAGGTAACTGACTTATGGATAATTGACACAAAAAACGCGGACGGGTATGGCATAGAAACCATGTGTTTTGTGTCCTTCTAATGATTAACACAAAAAAAGCACACGTGCACACGTGCTAATCAACGCTCAAAGCCCTCAAAGGATGCTCTTACCGACATTGTACGTTAATACTACAAACTTAAAGTACTACTGGTAATTTGCTCTAATACTACAAACGTAAACTACTTCTCACATGCTGCCATCGGGGCATGCTGGCCAAACATCGGCGTTCTCCTTCCCGGCCTCGTAGGTGGCAGCCCACCGTGCTTCGACCCCCGCCAAGCTCTCCTCACCACGACGTGCGGCCTCTTTTCTCTTGCGGCAGCGGGACTCTCTTTTCTTGACTGATTTCTGCCTTTTTCGCTCCTTCTGTGCGGCTTTGGCCGCCTCTAGATCCACCACCCATTCCGCCAAGGCAGCCTCAAAGTGCGCCCATGTAACTGTCTGGCCGCCGGAGGCGATGAACTCGGCGCGCGAGATGCCATAGCTTCCTTACCATGTGTGCAGTCACAGGCGGCGAGGAATGCGGCGTGACGGGATGCCATCGCTTCCTTACCAGTTACAGTGCATCGTGGTGCCATGGACGACGCCTGGAGAGAGCTCTGGGACGGAGGGGCCGGGCAGCCGTATAGTGCAGTGGTATTCAAGAGCTCAACGACAAACAACAACAGAAATTTGGCTTCCCTTACAATTTCGTTCGTTCATTATCGCACACGGTTCATCTCCGTCGCTTCCGAAAACAGTGTGTGCTGAGCCTATTGTGTGCTGCGTTATGATTGGCCGGAACCCCAACCACGTGGATCATGCATGTGCACCATATGATGCGCCGTGATCGAACGACAACCCACGTCCCTCACATCACACCCGTGCACCTGTAGCTGGATTGGATTTATATGCGCTAAATGCCTAGAAAATGCACATAATCCCATAAATATGGTAAATGAGCCCAGAAAAATGCCAAATTTGAACACAGTGATTTGGAGGGTGTATGTTCATCGTAGAGAAAACTCCAGGGCAAAGAATGAAGAAAATTTGGATTCCCCTTCAATCTTAGTGATTTCCCTCTCGAAAGCATGGAACTTCCTCGGTGATGGTTTCATTTATGAAGGGCGTGCATGACGACATAAGCCAAACCTTCTCAATTTTTTACCAGGGCATGGTGAGGTCATGCCATGGCAACATGCCAGGCGTCATGTTTTTCAAGCATTTATTTCATTTTTTTCTATAGTTGAACACCCCACAAACAAACATTTGTGGTTGACTATTGCCACACATTTCATCGAAATATCTGTCCATTCCTTGTAAAAGGCATGAGAATTTACTAAATGGCACGAGCATGGTTTTCCAGGCCGATCTTGTGCATCCTTTAATGCACCGCTTGTTTGAACTTGAATTATGTGCATTAATGCCTAGGAAATGCACATAATCCACTAAATATGGCAAGTGAACCCGAAAAAGTGCCTAATTTGAACACGGTGATTTGCAGGTTGTATGTTCATCATAGAAAAAAACTCGTGGACAAAGGAAATTTGGATCCCCCTTCAATCTTGGTGATTTCCCCCTCGAAACCAGGAAACTTCCTCGGTGATGGTTCGATTTATGAAAGGCGTGCATCACAACATTTTTACCAGGGCATGGTGAGGCCATATCATGGCACCACACTAGGCGTCATGTTTTCCAAGCATGTATTTCATTTTTGTATAGTTGTTAACCAAGTAAACGACGCATTTATGGTTGACTATTGCCACACATTTCTTTGAAATGTCTGCCCATTCCTTGTAAAAGGCATGAGAATATACTAAATAGCACGAGCATGGTTTTCCAGACCGTTCTTGTGCACCTTTTCATGCACCGATTGTTTGAATTTGAATTATGTGCATAATTAATGCCTAGAAAATGCACATAATCCCCTAAATATGGTAAATGAGTTCAGAAAAATGTCAAATTTGAACACATTGCATTTGAGACAGTATGTTGATCGTTGGAAAAAAAAACTGAATGACAAACTAGGACGGAAATTTGGATTCCCCTTCAATCTTGGTGATTTCCCTCTCGAAAGAATTGAACTTCCTCGGTGATGGTTCGATTTATGAAGGGCGTGCATGACGTCATAAATCAAACCTTCTCAGCTTTTAACCAGGGCACAGTGAGGCCATACCATGGCACCATGCCAGGTGTCATGTTTTTCAAGCACGTATTTCATTGTTCTATAGTTGATAACCCAGTAAATGACGCGTTTGTGGTTGACTATTGCCATGCATTCCATTGAAATCTCTGCCCATTCCTTGTAAAAGGCTTGAGAAATTACTAAATACCACGAGTATGGTTTTTCTAGACCGTTCTTGTGCACCTTTTCAAGCACCAATTGTTTGAATTTGAATTATGTGCATTAATGCCTACAAAATGCACATAATCCCCTAAATATTGTAAATGAACCCAGAAAAGTGTCAAATTTGAACACGGTGATTAGCAGGGTTTATGTTCATCATAGAAAAAAACTCATGGATGAAGGACAAAGGAAATTTGGATTCCCATTCAATCTCGGTGATTTAGTATCACACACGGTTCATCTCCGTCGCCTCTGCGAACTGTGTGTGTTCACTCACACATGCAAAAGGAAAAAAGAAAAACCTCGCCCACTTCGTCCCCACTCACTCTCCGTGGACTCCTCCACAACTCTGCACCCTAAGCTTGACGGCTGTTGGCGGCGGGCGTAGGTCGCGCTCCAAACGGCACGGGATTTCACCCCCTACCACTTTCCGCCGCCTATCTGCACCGACATTCTAGACTCTAGTCGACTGGGGTTTTCTGCAGGATTGGGCCAGGGATTTTTCTCATGGAGAAGGTAATCAACTTAGCGAAATATTCACTCATCTCTTATCACAGTCCGTCCGTCGCTGTTAATCAACCGGCGGAAATCGCTGTGGAATCATTTTTGTTCTAGCTGATTCGTGGGTGTTCATTCATGTGTCCATAGTGCGAGCACAAATTGGGCAACTGTGGTCGTGGCCAGTCGGAAACGAAGTTCTATCTCACCATTCTGGATGACTTCATGGAGCTCTTAGTATGTTCAATCTCAACCTACCACGGTCGGCATGGCCTAAATTTGTGAACATATACCGTCTGTTGCTACATTATCTATATATTTGCATCAAATCTTTGTTACATTATCTATTTTTAATTATATATTTTTGTAATTTGCTTTCATCTATATATTGATCTTTTCTATCAGTTACTCCCATATTTGTATCTTGCTCTGTTATTTCAATATATCTAATTTACGATCTTAATTTTCATTTCAAGCAGTACATCCCTTGCTTTGCAAGAACATGAGTAGAAGGAAATCTTGGGCTTTACTTTGTTGATGACTCCCATGATGTCATATTGACAATGCAGCATGGATTTACAATGACGGTTAGCGTAAAACTTCATAAAGATGGTCACTCCTATTATAATGCGGACCTTTGGAGAAAAATGTCTAAGTGTTATGATCTGAAAGCTGACAATAAATTTCTAGTGTGTGCACCACAGCCTAGTCTAATTAACATGGATGTTTACTTCCCCAACGTCATCAGCCGATCAAAGTCTGATCGAGGTTAGTGTACTTTCAACTTTCTCCATGCTGTCATATTCCTAAGCAAAATCGAGGTATTTGTTCTGACTAATTGATCACTATTTAAGCAACCAATTGTGATATCATATTCTGACTCCGTTCCTAGGCAGCAACAAATTCTATTTACCAATTTATGCGCACTATATATTCTTCTGCCATGTTCTGAATAAATAATACCTTTCCACCTTTTAAGCGGGATATGTTGGATGCATAGTGAACGACCTGTATGTTACTAGGTGTACCAAATTTCACTGGAAGGACTTGAAGCATGTCATAAACTTTGTTGATAATCTGACAGAGATAGCACAGCATATGAACGCAGAATTTTGGATGGGATTAATTAGACCTATGGTGCACACACTAAACAAGACCAATTATGTGCACAAAACGCTAGTAAAAAGTATTATTTTAATGTTGATGCTCATAAACTATATATATATATATCTTTAGCGATATGTTACAATTGGTTTTTATTCTACATGTCAACAGAAATTGCCCCCTGTAGCAGTTCCTGGATCGATTTCCCGGCGTGGTCGAATTACACTTGTGCCTACTAATAACGCCAAAGTGATTGCAAGGTACTGCATTTCCCGCGGAAATGGAACCATTCAAATTAACAAATCCTCACTTCTCATGGCAATGCATCCATATTGGAAAATTGGAGACACTGTTCTACTCATGCTCTACCAAGGCACAGGAGGGCTCTTCCTTTTCATTAACGAGATGCCAAGTGTCGTTGATACGTCTGCAACGTATCTATAATTTTTGATTGTTCCATGCTATATTATATTCTGTTTTGGACATTATTGGGCTTTATTATACACTTTTATATTATTTTGGGACTAACCTATTAACCGGAGGCCCAGCCCAGAATTGCTGTTTTTTGCCTATTTCAGAGTTCCGCAGAAAAAGAATATCAAACAGAGTCCAAACGGAATGAAACCTTGGGGAACGTGATTTTTGGAACGAACGTGATCTAGAGGACTGGGACCCTATGTTAAGACATCAACCAGGAGGCCACGAGGTAGGGGGCGCGCCTACCCCCCCTGGGCGCGCCCTCCACCCTCGTGGGCCCCCTGTTGCTCCACCGACGTACTCCTTCCTCCTATATATACCTACGTACCCCCAAACTACCAGATACGGAGCCAAAACCCTAATTCCACTGGCGTAACTTTCTGTATCCACAAGATCCCATCTTGGGGCCTTTTCCGGAGCTCTGCCGGAGGGGGCATCGATCACGAAGGGCTTCTACATCAACACCATAGCCCCTCCGATGAAGTGTGAGTAGTTTACCTCAGACCTTCGGGTCCATAGTTATTTGCTAGATGGCTTCTTCTCTCTTTTTGGATCTCAATACAAAGTTCTCCCCCTCTCTTGTGGAGATCTATTCGATGTAATCTTCTTTTGCAGTGTGTTTGTTGAGACCGATGAATTGTGGGTTTATGATCAAGTTTATCTATGAACAATATTTGAATCTTCTCTGAATTCTTTTATGTATGATTGGTTATCTTTGCAAGTCTCTTCGAATTATCCAGTTTGGTTTGGCCTACTAGATTGATCTTTCTTGCAATGGGAGAAGTGCTTAGCTTTGGGTTCAATCTTGCGGTGTCCTTTCCTAGTGACAGTAGGGGCAGCAAGGCACGTATTGTATTGTTGCCATCGAGGATAACAAGATGGGGTTTATATCATATTGCATGAGTTTATCCCTCTACATCATGTCATCTTGCTTAAAGCGTTACTCTGTTCTCTTGAACTTAATACTCTAGATGCATGCTGGATAGCGGTCGATGTGTGGAGTAATAGTAGTAGATGCAGGCAGGAGTCGGTCTACTTGTCTCAGACGTGATGCCTATATACATGATCATACCTAGATATTCTCATAACTATGCTCAATTTTGTCAATTGCTCAACAGTAATTTGTTTACCCACCGTGAATACTTATGCTCTTGAGAGAAGCCACTAGTGAAACCTATGGCCCCCGGGTCTATTTTCCATCATATTAATCTTCCAATACTTTGAAAATTTACCATATCTTCCAATACTTATGCTCTTGAGAGAAGCCACTAGTAGATACTTATTGCCTTTTATTTTACTTTGCATCTTTATCATAAAAAATACCAAAAATATTATCTTATCATATCTACCAGATCTCACTCTCGTAAGTGACCGTGTAGGGATTGACAACCCCTTATCACGTTGGTTGCGAGGATTTATTTGTTTGTGTAGGTGCGAGGGACTCGTGCGTGGCCTACCTTGGTTCTCAAAAACTGAGGGAAATACTTACGCTACTTTGCTGCATCACCTATTCCTCTTCAAGGGAAAACCAACGCAGTGCTCAAGAGGTAGCAAGAAGGATTTCTGGCGCCGTTGCCGGGGAGGTCTATGCAAAAGTCAACACACCAAGTACCCATCACAAACCCTTATCTCCCGCATTACATTATTTGCCATTTGCCTCTCGTTTTCCTCTCCCCCACTTCACCCTTGCCGTTTTATTCGCCCTCTCTTTTCCGTTTGCCTCTTTTTGCCCGTCTCTCGTTTGCTCGTGTGTTGGATTGCTTGCTTGTCACGATGGCTCAAGATAATACTAAATTGTGTGACTTTACCAATACCAACAACAATGATTTCCTTAGCATTCCGATTGCTCCTCTTACCGATACTGAATCTTGTGAAATCAATACTGCTTTATTGAATCTTGTCATGAAAGATCAATTCATCGGCCTTCCTAGTGAAGATGCCGCTACCCATCTAAATAGCTTCGTTGATTTATGTGATATGCAAAATAAGAAAGATGTGGATAATGATATTGTTAAATTGAAGCTATTTACTTTTTCGCTTAGAGATCGTGCTAAAGCTTGGTTTTCGTCTTTGCCTAAAAATAGTATTGATTCTTGGAATAAGTGCAAAGATGCTTTTATCTCTAAGTATTTTCCTCCCGCTAAGATCATCTCTCTTAGAAACGATATTATGAATTTTAAGCAACTTGATCATGAACATGTTGCACAAGCTTGGGAGAGGATGAAATTAATGATACGTAATTGCCCTGCACATGGTTTGAATTTGTGGATGATTATACAAAAAATTTATGCCGGATTGAATTTTGCTTCTAGAAATCTTTTAGATTCGGCCGCGGGAGGCACTTTTATGGAAATCACTTTAGGAGAAGCTACTAAACTCCTAGATAATATTATGGTTAATTATTCACAAGGGCACACTGAAAGATCTACTAATAAGAAAGTGCATGTGATAGAAGAAATTAATGTTTTGAGTGGAAAGATGGATGAACTTATGAAATTATTTGCTAATGAAAGTGTTTCTTCTGATCCTAATGGTATGCCTGTGTCTACTTTGATTTAGAATAATAATGAATCTATGGATGTGAATTTTGTTGGTAGGAATAATTTTGGTAACAACGCGTATAGAGGAAACTTTAATCCTAGGTCGTATCCTAGTAATTCCTGTAATAATTATGGTAATTCCTACAACAATTCTTATGGAAATTTTAATAAGATGCCCTCTGATTTTGAAACTAATATTAAATAATTTATTACTTCGCAAAAGAATTTCAATGCTTTGATTGAATAAAAATTGCTTAAGATTGATGAGTAGGCTAGGAACACTGATAGAATTTCTCTTGATGTTGATTCTTTGAAACTTAGATTTAATCCACCTAAGCATGATATCAATGAGTCTCTCAAAACCATGAGAATTTCCATTGATGAGTGCAAAGAAAGAACCGGTAGGATGCGTGCTAAGAAAGATTGCTTTATAAAAGTATGTTCTTCTAGTTTCCATGATAATAAAGATGAAGATCTAAAAGTTATTGATGTGTCCCCTTTTAAATCTTTGTTTTGCAATATGAATCTTGATAATGATGGGACTGAATATGATCCACCTTTACCTAGACGGCGTTCCAAAAATTCGAAGTCTTTAGATCTTGATGCTAAAATTATTAAAAGTGGGATTGAAGAAGTCAAAACTTTAAATAGTAATGAACCCACTATTTTGGATTTCATGGAATTTAATTATTATAATTGCTCTTTGATAGATTGTATTTCCTTGTTGCAATCCATGCTAAATTCTCCTCATGCTTATAGTCAAAATAAAGCTTTTACTAAACATATCATTGATGCTTTGATGCAATCTTATGAAGAAAAACTTGAGTTGGAAGTTTCTATCCCTAGAAAACTTTATGATGAGTGGGAACCAACTATTAAAATTAAAATTAAAGATCATGAATGCTATGCTTTGTGTGATTTGGGTGCTAGTGTTTCCACGATTCCAAAGACTTTGTGTGATTTGTTAGGTTTTCGTGATTTTGATGATTGCTCTTTAAACTTGCACCTTGCGGATTCCACTATTAAGAAACCTATGGGAAGAATTAATTATGTTATTATTGTTGCAAATAGGAACTATGTGCCCGTAGATTTTATTGTTCTTAACATAGATTGCAATGCTTCATGTCCTATTATTCTTGGTAGACCTTTCCTTAGAACGATTGTTGCAATTATTGATATGAAGGAAGGAAATATTAGATTCCAATTTCCGTTAAGGAAAGGCATTGAACACTTTCCTAGAAATAAAATAAAATTACCTTATGAATCTATTATGAGAGCCACTTATGGATTGCCTACCAAAGATGGCAATACCTAGATCTATCCTTGCTTTTATGCCTAGCTAGGGGCGTTAAACGATAGCGCTTGTTGGGAGGCAACCCAATTTTATTATTATTCCTTGCTTTTTGCTCCTGTTTAGTAATAAATAATTTATCTAGCCTCTGTTTTGGTTGTGTTTTTTGTGTTTAATTAGTGTTTGTGCCAAGTAGAACCGTTGGGAAGACTTGGGGAAAGTCTTTTTAATCTTTCTGTAAAAAACAGAAACTTTAGCGCTCACGAGAATTGCTGCCATTTTTATTTGGAAAGTGATATTTAGTTAATTCTTTTTGCAGATGATTAATAGATAAATTCCTCACGTCCATCAATTTATTTTAGAATTTTTGGGGCTCCAGATCTTGCATTAGCTACATATTACTACAGACTGTTCTGTTTTTGACAGATTCTGTTTTTAGTGTGTTATTTGCTTATTTTAATGAATCTATGGCTAGTAAAATAGTTTATAAAACATAGAGAAGTTGGAATAAAGTAGGAACACCAACATAAATAAAGAATGAGTTCATTACAGTACCTTGAAGTGGTGTTTTGTTTTCTTTCGCTAACGGAGCTCACGAGATTTTCTACTTTAAGTTTTGTGTTGTGAAGTTTTCAAGTTTTGGGTAAAAGATTTGATGGATTATGGAACAAGGAGTGGCAAGATCCTAAGCTTGGGGATGTCCATGGCACCCCAATATAATCTAAGGACACCTAAAAGCCAAGGCTTGGGGATGCCCCGGAAGGCATCCCCTTTTTCGTCTACTTCTATCGGTAACTTTACTTGGAGCTATATTTTTATTCACCACATGATATGTGTTTTGCTTGGAGCGTCTTGTTTTAACATCCCAAATTTGCAATTTGAAATGTTATACATTAGATCATCAATGCATATCATATTTTATTTTGCATTTTGGTTCATCCTAGAAATTCTACGCAACTCAATGACCCACGGAGAGAGTTGGGGATTTCGTTATTTTCATATTTGAGTTTTCTCAAATTTTGAGAATAGGATCATTTGATTTTATTTATTTTATCATCAGTTATTTCTATTACAAAAATATGAGAGAGGGAATAAAATGACTTTCCCAAAATAAAGAAATATTGAGGATTTAATAATAAAATCAAATAAGCTTTTATTTTGGAGTTTTTCGGTGTTTTATTTGAATTTAGGAAAAATGTGCGTTTTATAAAATTGCATTTACGGCCCAAATAAATGTTCACCTTGTGCGGCTTGATTTTAGAAGCCCGCGAAAATTTATTTCGGAATTTTTGGAGTCCGTTTAGTATTTCTTTTTATTTTTCTTCCGAGCGGAATAATTAAAAAACGAACCGACTTCGGGCCGTACCCGAGCGGGACACCGCCCGGGGGCAGCCTTTAAATAGCGCCGCCCTGAGCCGCCCCAGCCCATCAGCCCCGCATCGATCCGCGCGCGCCGCCGGAGCTGCCGCCGCCGCCGTCGACGATCCCGCCGCCCGAGGTTCGTCGCGCCTCGTTTTCCGTGCCGAAAAAAAAATTCGGCGTTCGTCGTTTTTCTTTTTCTCGGATTAAATCCGCGATTTTTCTGATCGTGATTCCTAATCCGATTTTTGTTTTAGTTTAGCTTTTCGCTCGTTTATCGGAATCAGGCGATTCAATCGCCTGGAGTTTCATCTCGAAACTCTCTATCCGTTTAACCAACTTAAACAAGTTTTTGTTACTGTAAAATTTGCCCTAGATCCATATTAGTAGAACAAAGTTGTTTTCTTTCGCCGTTTGTCTTTCGTTGCTTCATTCGATTTGATTCTTTTTGCCAACTGGAGTTCTTAAGTTGAACCTTCTGGTTAGATCTCTTATTTGAGTTTTACCTGTGCATTAGATGAGTAATTATTGTATGCTTGTTTGTTTGTCTGCGATAGAGTACCCGGAGTGCGCCGCCCGTTACTTCGAATTGTTAGGTTTCGCGGATCATCGGCAAGGCAAGTAACACTTTGATCATACCTTTTCTACTACCCAGTTTTATTGCATTAGATCAATCCTCACACATTGCATGATTAGGATCTAATTAAATTGTGGGATGGGAAGTAGATGAGGTAGTACCTATTACCTGTTTATTATCAAACCTTTGGGAGTTACTTCTACGTTTGCTTATTATGCCATGCTATGCTAGTAGACGTGGACTGGGTGAGTGAAATCCATGATAGATGTGAGATTGTTAATTAATGGTTTATCTAAGGTGGCAACTTAAACACACATCTGGGTGGATTGAGGCACCTGGGTATTCCAGGACTTGCCTATTTTTCTTTTGGACCGCCACCCAGACTCAAAGGGATCATGAGACTATTCATACTAGAAACTTCCGTGTGCAGCCACAAGCTATTATGGGCTCTAGCATAGTTGACTAAGTCGTGCGAACTCTTACAGTGGTAGACTAGGAGATGTAGGGGATGTAGGTGGTACGGTCTACCCATCGTAAGGTGCTAGTGCTTCTGAAAGACTATGTCTCGGTCATCCGTCTTCTCAAACACCATGTAGTGCGAGAAACCAAACGGAGGCGATCGAGTCTTGTGGGGAAAAGTGCGCAAACCTCTGCAGAGTGTAATAAACTAATCATGGTTAGGCGTGTCCCCGGTTATGGACATCTTGAGTATCTAGTACTTGGATTTTCATGTGAATCTCAACATGTTACTCTAAATTAATTTTGTTGGGTTATGTTTAATGATGATGCTTAATTGGGATTGAGAATGCTGTCAACCATTCTCAATGTTTAACAACCACCATGATAGTAATTAAATTTTATTCCTTTGAAGTAGGGAAAATTGGCTTTACGCAAAACTATAACCATAGATCTTTCCACCAGCCAAATATGCATATAGTATAGTTGTTTCATTCCATTACTCTCTATGTGTTACCTTGCCAGCATATTCCATATGCTGACCCGTTTTCGGGCTGCAACGTTAATGTTGCAGACTTTTCAGACGACGATCAAGGAGTTTTTAGGTCGTGGTTCTATACTCAGTGATGCCGTTGGAGTTGATGGACTCACTTATCTTCCTAGCCTTCCGCTGTTATCGTTATTAGATGGCCTTAAGCCATACTTATTGTAATAAGCTCTCTTTTGAGACACTCGATGTAATAAGTGTGTGATTGCTACTCTGTTATAAATCCTCCGAGTACTGTGTGGTGTCAGCATTACTAATCCAGGGATGACACCGGAGCACAGAGATCAGACTGTTTGAGGTCTGGTCACTACAGAGATGGTATCAGAGCACACGCTGACTGTAGGACACGACCACTAAGCTAGAGACCTAGATCACTATTCACTCTCTTCTCTTCTGACCTCTCATCTTTTCTACTCTTTAGGATGGCGGATGCAAGGAACAAGTTCACGCAACCGGATGAAGATACACCCTTTGGACGCCACTTGAAGGAAGTCACTAGATACCTAAACATAGGAGTACCAAGCTTCACGGGAACATACAACGCCACTTTACCTGAAGAAGAGCGCTGGATGATTCAAGTTCAAGTTCTAGGAAGGACGTTCATGCCAGTCACTGAGCCCAAAGAGTTTTCTTTTGATGCACCAACTTGGAGTCTAGGAAAGAGCATGGCAGCTCACATCGCCATGGGACGCATTGGAGAAGTCTACCGCAAGGATCTCAAGGATACTATCTACCAGATTTGTGGGCGCCGAGATGAACACTGGGAGATGATCAGCACCAGGAAGGATAGATCAATTGCAGCTTTTATCCAGGAGCTAAACCAGCACATTCGACGACAGGAGAAACCAGATGTGCGCCGACATGATAGATCTGAAGAAGGCTAAGACTAGAATAAGGAACTGGAGGAAGAACTCAAGGCTACACGTGAAGATTATGAAGAGGAAATTGAAGTATTGGTGGAGAAGAATGACGACCTGATCAAGAAGATTGGAATATTTATGGGAGGCCCTACGCCAGTAGATGAAGACGAAGAACCCAAGGAGATTAGCCCGGAAGACTACATCATCATCGACGGCACCGACTCGGATCCAGATAGTAGCGATGATGACTATGTTGATGAAGCTGGAGCAGATATCATGGAGTCTGCAACCGAAGAATATTTCTAGTAGACCACCTCATCAGTAGTAGTAGTCCACCATGTAAATATAGTAGTCCGAGCACTTTTGCGATAGATAGATCGATTGTATGCCCTTGTTTTTGATTGATTGAAGTGAATTGTTTGTTTTGCCTCATGTGCATATGGGTAGTGTTTTCTCTTTAGACCCCCTCTATTCTTATATCTCATCTTTTCTAAACCCTCAGATGCCTCCGAGACGTGACCTCGGATTTACCTTTCCACCGGAGCTCACCCAGTTGATCCAGCAGCAGAACAGATTGATGCAGTTGCTAGTCCAGAATCAGAATCGGGGAAACAACAACAACCCACCACCACCACCACCACCTGTTGACCACTTAGCCCATTTTCTTAGGCTTAATCCTCCGGTGTTTTCCAGTAGCACCGAGCCGATAGTAGCAGATGATTGGCTCCGCAAGAAAGCTAGGGAGTTGACCACAGCAGGATGCACAGATGCGGAGAAGGTGAAGTTTGCCGCACATTAGTTTGAAGGACCTGCAGCATCATGGTGGGAGAATTTCACCACCACTTTCCCTGTAGACACTGTCACATGGGACCAGTTTCAGCAGGCTTTTCGTACTGCCATGTTTCAGCAGGAGCTATGGCCATGAAGAAGCGTGAGTTTCGCAACTTGCGCCAAGGAGGAAGGACAGTTGGCCAGTATGTGGAGGAATTTAGTATAGCTAGCACGTTATGACAGATGACGTCGCTACGGATGCAGCTAAGCAGGAGAAGTTTCTGGAAGGACTGAATGATGAGTTGAGCATGCAGTTGATGGTAGCAACCTTCAACAACTACAGGAGTTGGTAGATCGTGCTCTTATGATTGAAGGGAAGCAGCAGCAAATTGAGAATCGCAAGAGGAAGTATGGACAAGGGAAGTACAATTCAGGAGCTCAGCAGAAGCCACGTTTTACCCCTAGACCGGGAGGACATTTTCAGCATACCCATGGAGGAGGTAGCTCGCACAATCACAATGGCACCAAGAATGGTAATGGCAATGGAGGAAGCAACGGCCAGAACCGCACCAACCCATCAACCCCAGCCAAGAAGGACCTAAGCCAAGTCACTTGCTTTAAGTGTTCGAAGACAGGACATTATGCCAATGAATGTCCTGAATTACAAAATGGAAATAATGGAAGTTCTGGGAAGAAGCTGAACCCTTTCAACAGGGGACAGGTGAACCACGTTAATGTGGAGGAGGTTGAGGCTCAGCCCAATGCAGTAATAGGTAAGTTTTTGGTTAAGTCAGTTACTGCATTCATTATTTTTGATACTGGTGCATCGCATTCGTACATCTCAAGGGGATTTGTGGATAAGTATAACCTACCAACCCAAGCCCTTAGGTCACCCATGTTAGTAACCTCGCCCGGAGCAGAATATGTGGCTAGTCTATGGTGTGATCGGTTACCATTAAGGATTGGTAACTATGTTTTTCCCTCAGACCTAATAGTATTGGAATCTCAAGGATTGGATGTGATATTAGGCATGGATTGGTTATCAAAGTATGAAGGGAATATTGAGTGTGGTAGTAAGTCCATTTTGCTTACCACCTAGAAGGGAGAAGGATCAAGTATGTATCCCGGCATGTGCCAAAGAGGACTCAAGTAAATTGCCTAACAGGAGTTGTGCAGGAGGAAGTACCAGTGGTAAGGGATTTCCCTGATGTATTTCCATAGGAGTTGCCAGGCATGCCACCGGATAGAGATATTGAGTCTTTGATTGAGCTATTGCCAGGCACAGGTCCAATATCAAAGAGACCATATAGGATGCCAGCAAAGGATTTGGTGGAAATTAAGAAGCAGATTAAGGAGTTACTGGATAGGGCATATATTCGCCCCAGTTCTTCGCCTTGGGGATCGCTAGTACTTCTAGTGGAGAAGAAAGATGGATCATTAAGGATGGTTGTTGATTATCGAGGATTGAATGAAGTAACGATCAAGAACAAGTACCCACTACTGATGATTAATGATCTGTTTCATTGATTGCAAGGAGCTAAGGTATTTTCCAAGATCGATCTGTGATCGGGATACCACCAGTTGAGATTCGAGAACAGGATATTCCGAAGACAGCTTTTACCACCAGGTATGGGCTGTATGAGTATACCGTTATGTCATTTGGTCTGACTAACGCACCTGCCTATTTTATGAACATGATGAACAAAGTGTTTATGGAGTTTTTGGATAAGTTCGTCGTAGTGTTCATTGATGATATCCTGGTTATTCGAAGAATGAAGAGGAACATAAGGAGCATTTGCGTTTGGTACTTGGAAAGCTCAGAGAACATCAATTATATGCCAAGTTCAGCAAATGTGAGTTTTGGTTGAAGGAAGTAGGATTCCTCGGACATGTTATATCTGGAGAAGGTATAGTAGTAGATCCCGCTAAAGTTGAAACCGTGACCAAGTGGGAAGCCCCAACAACAGTTGGAGAGATCCGGAGTTTTCTTGGACTCGCAGGATACTACCGGAGATTTATTGAGAATTTCTCAAAGATTGCGAAGCCTATGACTGAGTTGTTAAAGAAAGATACCAAGTTCATATGGACAGAGGAATGTGAGGCTAGTTTCCAGGAATTGAAGAAACGTTTGGTTACCTCACCAGTGTTGATTTTGCCAGACCAGACCAAGGATTATGAGGTGTATTGCGACGCTTCACGTCGAGGACTTGGAGCAGTGCTTATACAGGAAGGGAGAGTTGTTTCATATGCCTCAAGACAACTGAAGCCTCATGAGTTAAATTATGCTACGCATGATTTGGAGTTAGCAGCCGTAGTGCATGCATTGAAGACATGGAGACATTTTCTCATTGGAAATCATTGTGAGGTGTACACGGATCATAAGAGTTTGAAGTACATCTTCACATAGAAGGAGTTAAATCTCAGACAAAGGAGATGGTTGGAGCTTATCAAGGATTATGATATGAAATTACATTATCACCCCGGAAAGGCTAATGTAGTAGCTGACGCATTAAGCCGCAAGAGCCATGTCAATACATTAATGACGGGAGGAATACCAAGGGAGTTAGCCAATAATCTTCATGAACTATGTTTGGAAATAGTTCCGAGAGGCTATGTAGCAGCAATGGAGATTTAGTCAACCTTGATGGATAAAATCAGGGAAGCTCAGAAAGCTGACAAAGAGATTGCCGCTATAAAGGAGAAACTGAGCAAAGGAAAAGCTGAAGGATTTCGTGAGGATGAGCACGACACCTTATGGTTTGAAGACCGCGTTTATGTGCCCAATGACCCGAAGATCAGGAAGTTGATTTTGCAAGAGGCACATGATTCACCGTATTCAATTCACCCAGGAAATACCAAGATGTATCTGGATTTGAGGGATATTTTCTGGTGGACCCGAATGAAGAAGGATATAGCGGAGTATGTAGCAGTTTGTGATGTATGTCAGAGAGTAAAGGCAGAGCATCAGAAGCCAGCAGGATTGTTACAACCATTGCCGATACCCGAATGGAAGTGGGATAAGCTAGGCATGGATTTTATCACGGGATTGCCCAGGACTCGTTCAGGCTATGACTCGATTTGGGTTGTAGTCGATCGATTGACGAAAGTAGCTCATTTCATCCCAGTAAAGACCACTTACACCAGTGCTAAGTTGGCAAAGATATACATGATCAGGATCGTATGTCTGCATGGAGTTCCAAGGAGTATCGTATCAGATAGAGGAACCCAGTTTACCTCAAAGTTCTGGAACCAGTTGCACGAAACTTTGAGTACCAGGCTAGAATTCAGTACAGCTTTTCATCCACAGACAGATGGACAGACCGAGAGAGTCAATCAGATTTTGGAGGATATGCTGAGAGCTTGTGCGCTAGATTACGGATCTAGTTGGGACGATAATTTGCCATATGCATAGTTCTCTTACAACAACAGTTACCAAACCAGTTTAAAGATGGCCCCTTTCGAAGCCTTGTACGGAAGGAGGTGTAGGACACCGTTGTCATGGGACGAAGTTGGAGACCGCCAGTTTTTTGGTCCTGACTTGATTAAAGAGTCTGAACAGAAGGTGAAGCTGATTCGCGATAGGCTCAAGGTAGCCCAGACCAGACAAAAAAGGTATGCAGATTCTAAACGCAAGGAGACAGTTTACGAAGTTGGAGATAGAGCTTATCTTCGAGTATCTCCACTTCGGGGAACAAAGCGTTTTGGAGTTAAGGGAAAATTAGCGCCATGATTTGTAGGACCATATCGAGTTTTGGAGCGTATGGGAGAAGTGGCCTACAAGTTGGAATTGCCCGAAGGATTATTAGGAGTACATGATGTGTTCCACGTTTCTCAGTTAAAGAAATGTCACGTGGAGATGGCTGACATGCCCTTGAGAGACACAGTGCCTTTGGAAACTATTCAGTTGGATAACGATTTGACCTACGAGGAGAAACCAATTAAGATCCTCGAGTTTGCCTGTCGAGTTACTCGCAGCAAGGTTATTAAGTTTTGCAAAGTTCAGTGGAGCCACCACATGGAGGATGAAGCCACCTGGGAACAAGAGGAAGATTTGCTCAAAGACCACCCTTACCTATTTTCTAGCCAACCCGAATCTCGAGGGCGAGATTCATCTTAAGGGGGTAGGTTTGTAACATCCCAAATTTTCAATTTGGAATGTTATACGTTAGATCATCATGCATATCATATTTTATTTTGCATTTTGGTTGATCCTAGAAATTCTACGCAACTCAATGACCCACGGAGAGAGTTGGGGATTTCGTTATTTTCATATTTGAGTTTTCTCAAATTTTGAGAATAGGATCATTTGATTTTATTTTATCATCAATTATTTCTACTACAAAAATATGAGAGAGGGAATAAAATGACTTTCCCAAAATAAAGAAATATTGAGGATTTAATAATAAAATCAAATAAGATTTTATTTCGGAGTTTTTCGGCGTTTTATTGAATTTAGGAAAAATGTGCGTTTTTCAAAATTGCATTTAGGTCCCAAATAAATGTTCACCTTGTGCGGCTTGATTTTAGAAGCCCGTGAAAATTTATTTCAGAATTTTTGGAGTCCGTTTAGTATTTCTTTTTATTTTTCTTCCGAGCGGAATAATTAAAAAAACAAACCGACTTCGGGCCGTACCCGAGCGGGACACCACCCAGGGGCAGCCTTTAAATAGCGCCGCCCCGAGCCGCCCCAGCCCATCAGCCCCGCCTCGATCCGCGCGCGCCGCCGGAGCTGCCGCCACCGCCGAGGTTCGTCGCGCCTCGTTTTCCGTGCCGAAAAAAGAGAAAGAAAAAAAAATTGGCGTTCGTCGTTTTTCTTTTTCTCGGATTAAATCCGTGATTTTTCTGATCGTGATTCCTGATCTTATTTTCGTTTTAGTTTAACTTTTCGCTCGTTTATCGGAATCAGGCGATTCAAGCGCCTGGAGTTTCGTCTCGAAACTCTCTATCCGTTTAACCAACTTAAACAAGATTTTTCTACTGTAAAATTTGCCCTAGATCCAGATTACTAGAACGAAGTTGTTTTCTTTCGCCGTTTGTCTTTCGTTGCTTCGTTCGATTTGATTCTTTTTGCCAACCGGAGTTCTTAAGTTGAACCTTCTCGTTAGATCTCTTATTTGAGTTTTACCTGTGCATTAGATGAGTACTTATTGTATGCTTGTTTGTTTGTCTGCGATAGAGTACCCGGAGTGCGCCGCCTGTTACTTCGAATCATTAGGTTTCGCGGATCATCAGCAAGGCAAGTAACACTTTGATCATACCTTTTCTACTACCCAGTTTTATTGCATTAGATCAATCCTCACACATTGCATGATTAGGATCTAATTAAATTGTGGGATGGGAAGTAGATGAGGTAGTACCTATTACCTATTTATTATCAAACCTTTGGGAGTTACTTCTACGTTTGCTTATTATGCCATGCTATGCTAGTAGACGTGGATTGGGTGAGTGAAATCCATGACAGATGTGAGATTATTAATTAATGGTTTATCTAAGGTGGCAACTTAAACACACATCTGGGTGGATTGAGGCACCTGGGTATTCCAGGACTTGCCTGTTTTCTTTTGGACCGCCACCCAGGCTCAAAGGGATCATGAGACTATTCATACTAGAAACTTCCGTGTGCAGCCACAAGCTATTATGGGCTCTAGCATAGTTGACTAAGTCGTGCGAACTCTTACAGTGGTAGACTAGGAGATGTAGGGGATGTAGGTGGTACGGTCTACCCATCGTAAGGTGCTAGCGCTTCTGAAAGACTATGTCTCGGTCATCCGTCTTCTCAAACACCATGTAGTGCGAGAAACCAAACGGAGGCGATCGAGTCTTGTGGGGAAAAGTGCGCAAACCTCTGCAAAGTGTAATAAACTAATCATGGTTAGCCATGTCCCCGGTTATGTACATCTTGAGTATCTAGTACTTGGATTTTCATGTGAATCTTAACATGTTACTCTAAAATTTTGTTTGCTTGTCAATCGAGTAGGTGATTTTGGATTAGCTCTTGGGATTTTTGGTTGTTTTACTCTCTTTCAAACTGGGTTATGTTTAATGATGATGCTTAATTGGGATTGAGAATGCTGTCAACCATTCTCAATGTTTAACAACCACCATGATAGTAATTAAATTTTATTCCTTTGAAGTAGGGAAAAATTGGCTTCACGCAAAACTGTAACCATAGAGCTTTCCACCAGCCAAATATGCATATAGTATAGTTGTTTCATTCCATTACTCTCTATGTGTTACCTTGCCAGCATATTCCATGTGCTGACCCGTTTTTGGGCTGCAACCGTTAATGTTGCAGACTTTTCAGACGACGATTAAGGAGTTTTTAGGTCGTGGTTCTATACTCAGTGATGCCGTTGGAGTTGATGGACTCACTTATCTTCCAAGCCTTCCGTTGTTATCGTTATTAGATGGCCTTAAGCCATACTTATTGTAATAAGCTCTCTTTTGAGACACTCGATGTAATAAGTGTGTGATTGCTACTCTGTTATAAATCCTCCGAGTACTGTGTGGTGTCAGCATTACTGATCCAGGGATGACACCGGAGCACAGAGATCAGACTGTTTGAGGTCTGGTCGCTACACTTGTATGATTTGAGTCTTTGCTTTTTAGTTTACCACAATCATCCTTGTTGTACACACCTTTTGAGAGAGACACACATGATTCGGAAATTATTAGAATACTCTATGTGCTTCACTTATATCTTTTGAGTTATATAGTTTTTTCTCTAGTACTTCACTTATATCTTTTAGAGCACAGTGGTGGTTTTGTTTTATAGAAACTATTATTCTCTCATGCTTCACTTAGATTATTTTTAGAGTCTTAAATATCATGGTAATTTACTTAAAATAATCCTAATATGCTAGGTATTCAAGACTAGTAAAAACTTTCTTATGAGTGTGTTGAATACTAAAAGAAGTTTGATGCTTGATGATTGTTTTGAGACATGGAGGTAGTGATATCAAAGTTGTGCTAGTTGAGTAGTTATGAATTTGAAAAATACTTGTGTTGAAGTTTGCAAGTCCCGTAGCATGCACGTATGGTAAACATTATGTAACAAATTTGAAACATGAGGTGTTCTTTGAGTGTCCTCCTTATGAGTGGCGGTCGGGGATGAGCGATGGTCTTTTCCTAATAATCTATCCCCCTAGGAGCATGCGCGTAGTGCTTGGTTTTTGATGACTTGTAGATTTTTGCAATAAGTATGTGAGTTCTTTATGACTAATGTTGAGTCCATGGATTATATGCACTCTCACCTTTCCATCATTGCTAGCCTCTTCGGTGCCGTGCATTGCCCTTTCTCACATTGAGAGTTGGTGCAAACTTCGCCGATGCATCCAAACCCCGTGATATGATACGCTCTTTCAGACATAAACCTCCTTATATCTTCCTCAAAACAGCCACCATACCTACCTATTATGGAATTCCCATAGCCATTCCGAGATATATTGCCATGCAACTTTCCACCGTTCCGTTTATCATGACACGTTCATCATTATCATATTGCTTTGCATGATCATGTAGTTGACATAGTATTTGTGGCAAAGCCACCATTCATAATCCTTTCATACATGTCACTCTTGGTTCATTGCATATCCCGGTACACCGCCGGAGGCATTCATATAGAGTCATACTTTGTTGTAGTATCGAGTTGTAATCATTGAGTCATAAATAAATAGAAGTGTGATGATCATCATTTTCTAGAGCATTGTCCCAAGTGAGGAAAAAAAAGAGAGAAAGGCCATAAAAAAAGAAGGCCCAAAAAAATGAGAGAAAAAGAGAGAAGGGACAATGTTACTATCCTTTTTTCCACACTTGTGCTTCAAAGTAGAACCATAATCTTCATGATAGAGAGTCTTTTGTTTTGTCACTTTCATATACTAGTGGGAACTTTTCATTATAGAACTTGGCTTGTATATTCCAACAATGGGCTTCCTCAAATGCCCTTGGTCTTCGCGAGCAAGCAAGTTGGATGCACACTCACTTAGTTTCTTTTGTTGAGCTTTCATATATTTATAGCTCTAGTGCATCCGTTGCATGGCAATCCCTACTCCTTGCATTAACATCAATTGATGGGCATCTTGTAGCAACCCGACCTCAGACGGTCAAGTCTCTGTGCTTAAGTGTCATCCCTGGATCGGTATGCTGACACACACAGTACTCGAGGATTTATAACAGAGGTAAATCACATGTATAAAGTAACGTAAAATACTATTACCTCAATCCAAATAGCGGAAGTAACAAGGTTGTGGATTCCCATCAACACCAACGGCAAAGTTGAGTGTAGAAATCGTAACCCTAACGTATCACTTACTCGTCGTAAGATTCATGCAACATGAGACGTTGCAGCCACAAAGGGTCAGTACATTGAATGTACTGGCAAATTCACACCATAGAGAATGATGAACAATGGCTATCACTACATGCATATTTGGCTGGTGGAAAAGCTCTATGGTTATAAGGTTTTTGCGAAAAGCCAATTTTTCCCTACTGCAAAGGAATATATTTTATTTAACTATCATGGTGGTTGTTAAACATTGAGAGTGTAGACACCCTCTCAATCCCAATTAAGCATCATCATTAAAACCCAACAAAATTATTTAAAGACACATGATGAGATTCACATGATAATCCAAGTACTAGATACTCAAGATGTCCATAACCGGGGACACGGCTAATCATGATTAGTTTATACACTTTGCAAAGGTTTGCGCACTTTTCCCCACAAGACTCGATCTCCTCCATTGGGATTCTCGCACTACATGGTGTTTGAGAAACGGATGACCGAGACATAGTCTTTTAGAAGCGCTAGCACCTTACGATCGGGTAGACCATTACACCTACTTTCCCCTACATCTGCTAGTCTACCACTGTAAGAGTTGCACGACTTAATCAACTATGCTAGAGCCCATAGTAGCTTGTCGCTGCACATGGAAGTTTCTAGTATGAATAATCTCATGATCCCTTTGAGCCTGGGTTGCGTTCCATAAAGAAAAACAGGCAATCGCTGGAATACCCAGGTGCCTCAATCCACCCAGATGTGTGTTAAAGTTGCCACCTTAAGTAAACCATTAATTAACAATCTCACATCTGTCATGAATACTCTCAAACCCAATCCACGTCTACGAGCATAGCATGGCAATGTAAGTATAACATAAAAGTAACTCCCAAGGTTTGAATGTAGGGCAATAGGTTCCTACCTCATCAACTACTTCCCAATACCCACATGTTATCAATCCTACTCATGCAATGTTTGAGGGTTGAAACTAATGCATAAAAACTGGGTATGAAAGGAATATGATCAAAGTGTGAACTTGCCTACAATGTTGATGAAGATGATGCACACTCAAAACTCTTGATAGTTCTACTCGTCACACTCCGGTCAATCTATCATAAGCAATCAATGGTAACCACACATAAGCAATCACTCAAAAGATCGGAAAGAACGAGGAAGACAATTCGGAAAACATCAAAACCAAGCAATTAAATATTGCAACATAAAACAATTTCTAACAGTACCAAAATTATGTGAATTTGGCCTCATCAGAAAGTTTAGGTCAAGAGCTTCGATTTGCAAAAAGAATCAACTCAAACGGAGTTACAAAACTCAAGTTACGATCAAACGAAGTTTGAATTCAAATCTGGTCTAATTCAAATTTTAAATTTCCAAAAACATGTTTAAGTTGTTTTACTGGATAGAGGAGATCGTAACGAAGAAGCGGGCGTTGGTTTCATCTAATTTGGATGAACGAGTAAAAAGATGCGGTCGTTTGAAAACCAGGGGCCAATTTGTAAAATAAAACCTAATGAACAGGTCCCTGGTAGAAAACTAAAATAAAAGAAAAAGACTAAATAGTGAACGTTCGCTAAATAGATATAACCTAATGAACGCGTTCACTGAAAGACCTAAACGAACGAACGATCTGTAAGTAACTAACCTAAATAAAGAAACCGGATCTAAGAAAACCGAAACTAAAAAAATAAAACCGGCCAAACCGGGGCGGTTCTTTTACCTGTTCACGGCGGCGGGTCGGTGGTTAATTGGGGCGGCGGTTCTAGCGACGAGATGCGGCAGCAGCGGCGGCATTGCGAGGCGGCGGAGCTTGCAGCGGCGACGGCGGCGTCAGCGGCGCGGCAGCGCGGGCAAGATGCAAGGCGAGGCAAGGTGGCTCTGGCGCCGCGGCTCGGCTTCGGGAGCGGGGCAAGGCGCGTGTGGCGGCGCAGGCGAGCGGTGGCGGTGATGCAGCGGCGTAGTTACAGCGAGCTCCAAAGTGCGGCGGCGGCGCGAGACGCGAGGGAGAGAGAGAGAGGGCGGCGAGCGCAGCTTTATAGGAGGGAGGAGGCGGCGGTGGCGTGGAGAAGGGGCAAAGCGAGGCGGCGGCGGAGTCCTGGTGCAGGACGGCGGCGGCGGCATTGTGCGAGTGCGAGAGTCTGCCCGAGCTCGGGGACGAGCGGGGCACGGCGCTGGGCTGGGCCGCAGCCTGACTGGCTAGCTGGGCCAGCCCAGTTCGGCGGAGGGATTTTTTTAAAAAAAATCACAGATAACAAAAAAATAGAATAAAACAAATATGTTATATAGGCATATAATATATCAAAAATTTCAGAAAAAGATTGTCTACAACGTGAACATTTTTCTAGAGTCAAATAAAATTCATACAAATTCAGATATAGCAAAGAGTGCTACTGGTCTATTAAAATCCAATAAAAATCATTTTAAAAATACCAAAATGATTTCAAATTTAATTTTTCTCCAATTTTCTAATGTAGGGAATCATGTTACCCTATTTTCCATATATTTTATTTTTGGAGAAAAATAATTTGAATAAAACTCAAACAATTCCAAATTGAAAATAATTTCAAAAGGACTTTGAATTTGATCCTTGAAACTCCCAACTCATATTTCATAATTTGTAGAAGTCATTTTATCTCCTCTCGTGAAAATCATTGAGTTGCTTAAAGTTTCTGAATTTGAAATATTTCCAAATAAAATTCAAATATTTTCAAAACCCTTTTCATTTATTTAAATGGAAGAAGTCATGTCATCTTCTCTCGGGGGTTTTGTATTTGAAAAGAATTTGACTTCACGGAGATCAAAATGCAAAAGGTGAAAGTTTGGGAAAGTCCTTTTATTCCCTCTCATTTAACTTTCAAAAAGTTTCAAATTTCACTCAATCAATCACACAACAATCAAACAATCAATCAATCTATCTATTTATTATAACATTCCAAAATTTAGAATTTTGGGATGTTACAAACCTACCACCCTTAAAATGAATCTCGTCCTCGAGATTCGGAGAGGCTAGCAAGAAAAAGATTAGGGTTTGGGGGTCTTCTCAAAATCCATCGATCATCACAGGGGTCTGGGGTGCTACCACCCTTAGAAGCATGGTTACGTTTCCATCGAAACTCATATACTTCATCCATATTGTTAACAGTGTCGGTCTTCTCAGAGTCTCGGAAAAATTCCTTCTCTGGGCTCTTCCGGTAGCGGCATAACCTTTTCCTCAATTCTTCTGTACTTTCATCCTGGTAAGGTTATTCCGAGACTGGGTCTTCTTAGCTAACGGGTCTGGCGCCAATACTAATCAACTATCGATATCTCATGGGGGTCAACACTTTATGGTTTCTCCTGCAGGAAATGGGTCTGGGTTGATCCTCACCGTATAACCTATGGTTCCATTCTAGGGTTTAAACAAGGTTCAATATCGTCGTCTCTCTACTATAGGTAAGTCACTCAGATTTACCATCCCATATAGCAAGGCGAACAATAAGAGTAAGTCGGTATGGTGATCAATCCATCCCGCACCCAAATCATTACCTTGTACATGTTTTAGTGAATCTCGCATTCTAACACTCGGTCATTGATACGTCTCCAACGTATCTATAATTTTTGATTGCTCCATGCTATGTTATCTACTGTTTTGGGCAATATTGGGCTTTATTTTCCACTTTTATATTATTTTTGGGACTAACCTATTAACCGGAGGCCCAGCCCAGATTTGCTGTTTTACGCCTATTTCAGTGTTTCGAAGAAAAGGAATATCAAACGGAGTCGAAACGGAACGAAATCAACTGGAGAAGTTATTTTTGGAAGGAAACCTACCGGATAGACTTGGACCCTACGTCAGAAGATGAAGGAGGAGCTCACGAGGGTAGGGGGCGCGCCCCCCTGCCTCGTGGCCCCCCCTTCAGTCCACCGACGTACCTCCTGCACCCATATATACCTACGTAACCTAAAACTTCCAGAACGGAGATTAGATCAGGAGTTCCGCCGCCAGAAGTCTCTGTAGCCACCGAAAACCAATCTAGACCCGTTCCGACACCCTGCCGGAGGGGCAATCCCTCTCCGGTGGCCATCTTCATCATCCCGGTGCTCTCCATGACGAGGAGGGAGTAGTTCTCCCTTGGGGCCGAGGGTATGTACCAGTAGCTATGTGTTTGATCTCTCTCTCTCGTGTTCTTGAGGTGATACGATCTTGATGTATCGCGAGCTTTGCTATTATAGTTGGATCTTATGTTTCTCCTCCCCCTCTTCTCTCTTGTAATAAATTGAGTTTCCCGTTTGAAGTTATCTTATCGGATCGAGTCTTTAAAGATTTGAGAACACTTGATGTATGTCTTGTCGTGGATATCTGTGGTGACAATGGGATATCACATGATTCACTTGATGTATGTTTTGGTGACCAATTTGCGGGTTCCGCCCATGAACCTATGCATAGGGGTTGGCACACGTTTTCGTCGTGATTCTCCGGTAGAACTTTGGGGCACTCTTTGAGGTCCTTTGTGTTGGTTGAATAGATGAATCTGAGATTGTGTGATGCATATCGTATAATCATGCCCATGGATACTTGAGGTGACATTGGAGTATCTAGGTGACATTAGGGTTTTGGTTGATTTGTATCTTAAGGTGTTATTCTAGTATGAACTCTAGGGCTGTTTGTGACACTTATAGGAATAGCCCAACGGATTGATTGGAAAGAATAACTTTGAGGTGGTTTCGTACCCTACCATAATCTTTTCGTTCGTTCTCCGCTATTAGTGACTTTGGAGTGACTCTTTGTTGCATGTTGAGGGATAGTTATGTGATCCAATTATGTTATTATTGTTGAGGGAACTTACACTAGCGAAATTATGAACCCTAGGCCTTATTTCCTAGCATTGCAATACCGTTTACGTTCACTTTCACCATTAGTTACCTTGCTGTTTTTATATTTTCAGATTACAAATACCTTTATCTACTATCCATATACCACTTGTATCACCATCTCTTTGCCGAACTAGTGCACCTATACAATTTACCATTGTATTGGGTGTGTTGGGGACACAAGAGACTCTTTGTTATTTGGTTGCAGGGTTGCTTGAGAGAGACCATCTTCATCCTACGCCTCCTACGGATTGATAAACCTTAGGTCATCCACTTGAGGGAAATTTTCTACTGTCCTACAAACCTCTGCACTTGGAGGCCCAACAAAGTCTACAAGAAGAAGGTTGTGTAGTAGACATCAAGCTCTTTTTTGGCGTCGTTGCTGGGGAGGTGAGTGCTTGAAGGTATATCTTTAGATCTTGCAATCGAGTCTTTTAGTTTCTTGTTTTAGCACTAGTTTAGTTTATAAAAGAAAACTATAAAAAAATGGAATTGAGTTTGTCTCATATGCTTCACCTTTTTAATATCTTTCGTGAGTATGATGGAAAGGAAAATTGTGCCAAAGTGTTAGAAGAAGAATGCATTAAAATGATTGGCACTAAATCTTTGAATGATGAGCATGATTGCAATGTTGTTAGTACGAATTCTTTGAATATCCATGATGCTAATGATGATTGCACTAGTTATGATGAAAATGCCTCCTATAAACATGTCAATTTTTGTGGAGTAGACTGGGTTTGCAAGTACACACCAAATAGGGAAGATAGATATTGCAAGAGGCATAAGTACTTAGAAACAAAATTGTTGCAAGAAGAGCTAGATGAATGTGCTGAAAATTTATCTTTTCTTATCCCTACTTGTGAACTTTGCAATGAGCGTGATCATTTTAGTACCCAATGCAAATTGTTTCATGAGCGTATCGTGTCCAAAAATTGTGATGACTTGATTTCCCTTGCACATCATAATGAACTTAGTTTGCTCTTGGGTTATGAAGAAATTAAACGTAGAACTAAGGATATTCCAAAATTTGCCCTTGATAAAGTTCTTCGTTTTGATCTAGAGGAAATTTATATGTATTGCACGGTGAATTGCATTGAAAATCCTTATATTGCCAATTACATAAAGAAAAGAAAACAAATAGAAGATGAAGAGAATGCTAACGAAAGGGAAGAGACTTCCCAATATTCTCCTATTATTTCTTATGATGAATCAGGTAACGAAGAGGAGCCCTCTATTCAACTAATCTCATTAATAAGGAGCTCCAAAAAGAGGATTGAACCCATGCATGATGTGGTGAAGAAGAAGAAAAGAAAAAGGAAGAGAGGTAAAAAGATATCTCTCCCAAATAATGTTGCTCCTATTATTGTTGTGCCTCATGAAAATGATACACTTGATGATGATCTCGTTATGCCTATTGCTTGTTGTGATGATTATGATTGGGAAGATAATGATACTTCTTATGATCTTGAAAATCTTTTTGGTACTTTCTTGGAAGAATATAATAATTGCTATACTATCGGTGCTATCTATACTATTAATGATGAGAGTAATTATGCTTATGATACGAAAAGGCCCAAGCTTGGGGAAGCTGTGTTTGATGAAGATGATGTTTTTGAGAATATATTTGCTGCAATAAATGTTTGTCCCAAGCTTGGGGATGCTATGATTAATGAAGATAATATTTTTAGTCTCCCAAGTTTTGATATGCAAGTTTATAATGATGATAGCATGCCTCCTACTTATGATAATTATTGTGATGATACATATGCTATAAAAAGTATTAGTGATTATATTTATAAAACTTGTCATGATTATGATTACCCCTTCTCTGAACATTACTATTTTAATGTGGAAACAATTTATAGTATCCAAGTCTCTTATCATACTTCCACTATCCCGAATGAGAAGAATTTTGCTTATGTGGAGAGTAATAAAATTTCTATGCTTGTAGATCATGAAAAGAATGCTTTAGGTGCTGGTTATATTGTTGAATTCATTCATGATGCTACTGAAAATTATTATGAGGGAGGAACATATGCTTTTAGGAATTGCAATAATATCAAGTTTCCTCTCTATGTGCTTAAAGTTTTGAAGTTATGCTTCTTTTACCTTCATATGCAAGTTGATTCTTGTTCCCATAAGTTGTTTGCTCAAAAAATCCCTATGCATAGGAAGTATGTTATACTTAAATGTGCTAGTCATATTCTTTATGATGCTCTCTTTATGTTTCAATTCTTATCTTTTATGTGAGCATCATTGAAATCATCATGCCTAGCTAGGGGTGTTAAACGATAGCGCTTGTTGGGAGGCAACCCAATTTTATTTTAGCTCCTTGATTTTTGTTCCTTTTTAATAATAAATAATCCATCTAGCCTATGTTTAGATGTGGTTTTATGTGTTTAATTAGTGTTTGTGCCAAGTAGAACCGTTGGGAAGACTTGGGGAAAGTCTTTGCGATCATGCTGTAAAAAACAGAAACTTTAGCGCTCACGAGAATTGCTTCCATTTTTATTTTGAGAGTGCTATTTAGTTAATTATTTTTTAAGATGATTAATAGATAAATTCCTCAGGTCCAGCAATTTATTTGAGAATTTTATGAGTTCCAGAAGTATATGTTTGATCCAGATTACTACAGACTATTCTGTTTTTGACAGATTCTGTTTTCATGTGTTGTTTACTTATTTTGATGAATCTATGGCTAGTAAAAGAGTTTATAAACCATAGAGAAGTTGGAATACAGTAGGTTTAACACCAATATAAATAAAAAATGAGTTCATTACAGTACCTTGAAGTGGTGATTTATTTTCTTATACTAATGGAGCTTACGAGTTTTTTGTTAAGTTTTGTGTTGTGAAGTTTTCAAGTTTTGGGTAAAGATTCGATGGACTATGGAATAAGGAGTGGCAAGAGCCTAAGATTGGGGATTCCCAAGGCACCCCAAGGTAATATTCAAGGACAACCAAGATCCTAAGCTTGGGGATGCCCCGGAAGGCATCCCCTCTTTCGTCTTCGTTCATCGGTAACTTTACTTGGAGCTATATTTTTATTTACCACATGATATGTGTTTTGCTTGGAGCGTCAATTTATTTTGTTAGGATTTGCTTTCTGTTATTTATAACAATGTTTTGCATCTTTTATTTCAATAAAAATGGCATTGATAGCCTTTACTATGCCTATTTTAGAAGTCCACGTGTTGCTGTTTGAAAACAGAAAGTTTACCGCTGTTGCAATAATTCCCTAGAAAAGTCAGAATGCGATAAAATGTTGAAACCTTATGAATATTAAGCTCTGATAAATTTACTACAGTGGTAATTTTATTTCATAATTTTTGGAGCTAGGGAAGTATGGATGTTGCAGCATTCTTTACATACTATCCTGTTTAGGCAGATTGCTGTTATGTTTGCATTGTTTGCATATGTTTGCTTCTTTAATGATTCTATTTGAGGATAGGACTATTAAATATGCAGAGGAATTTAGTATGCAATTTTGAATAATAATTTTTGTGATTTGCTACAGTAGAGTTTGATAAGGTTTTGGCAATGGTTTATACTAAGTTATCTCACAAGTCTTTGTTGAGTTTTGTGTGGATGAAGCTTTTGAGATTTAGGGAGACCGTGATATGAGAGGAATTAAGGAGACACAAAAGCTCAAGCTTGGGGATGCCCAAGGCACCCCAAGATAATATTTCAAGAAGTCTCAAGCGTCTAAGCTTGGGGATGCCCCGGTTGGCATCCCACCTTTCTTCTTCAACAACTATCAGTTAGTATCGGTTGATCCTAAGTTTTTGCTTCTTCACATGATGTTTGCTATTATCAGATGTCATATTATTTAGCTTTGCTTGCTGTTTGAATAGAATACCAAGATCTGAAGTTATTAAATGTTAGAGAGTATTCACATAGTTGCATAATTATTCGACTACTCATTGATCTTCACTTATATCTTTCGGAGTAGTTTGTCATTTGCTCTAGTGCTTCACTTATATCTCTTAGAGCATGGTGGTAGTTTTATTTTGAAGAAAGAGATGAACACTCATGCTTCACTTATATTATTTTGAGAGTCTTAAATAGCATGGTAATTTGCTTAAATCCTAATATGCTAGGTATTCAAGAATAATAAAATTCTCTTATGAGTGTGTTGAATACTATGAGAAGTTTGATACTTGATAATTGTTTTGAGATATGGAGATGGTGATATTAGAGTCATGCTAGTTGAGTGGTTATGAATTTGAGAAATACTTGTGTTGAAGCTTGTGATTCCCGTAGCATGCACGTATGGTGAACCGTTATGTGATGAAGTCGGAGCATGGTTTATTTATTGATTGTCCTCCTTATGAGTGGCGGTCGGGGACGAGCGATGGTCTTTTACTACCAATCTATCCCCCTAGGAGCATGCACGTAGTACTTTGTTTCGATAACTAATAGATTTTTTCAATAAGTATGTGAGTTCTTTATGACTAATGTTGAGTCCATGGATTATACGCACTCTCACCCTTCCACCATTGCTAGCCTCTCTAGTACCGCGCAACTTTCGCCGGTACCATAAACCCACCATATACCTTCCTCAAAACAACTACCATACCTACCTATTATGGCATTTCCATAGCCATTCCGAGATATATTGCCATGCAACTTTCCACTGTTCCGTTTATTATGACACACTCCATCATTGTCATATTGCTTAGCATGATCATGTAGTTGACATCGTATTTGTGGCAAAGCCACCATTCATAATTCTTTCATACATGTCACTCATGAGTCATTGCACATCCCGGTACACCGCCGGAGGCATTCATATAGAGTCATATCTTGTCCTAAGTATTGAGTTGTAATTCTTGAGTTGTAAGTAAATAAAAGTGTGATGATCATCATTATTAAAGCATTGTCCCAGTGAGGAAAGAATGATGGAGACTATGATTTGTTGGAAATATGCCCTAGAGGCAATAATAAATTGGTTATTATTATATTTCCTTGTTCATGATAATCGTTTATTATCCATGCTAGAATTGTATTGATAGGAAACTCAGATACATATGTGGATACATAGACAACACCATGTCCCTAGTAAGCGTCTAGTTGACTAGCTCGTTGATCAATAGATGGTTACGGTTTCCTGACCATGGACATTGGATGTCGTTGATAATGGGATCACATCATTAGGAGAATGATGTGATGGACAAGACCCAATCCTAAGCCTAGCACAAGATCATGTAGTTCGTATGCTAAAGCTTTTCTAATGTCAAGTATCATTTCCTTAGACCATGAGATTGTGCAACTCCCGGATACCGTAGGAGTGCTTTGGGTGTGCCAAACGTCACAACGTAACTGGGTGGCTATAAAGGTACACTACAGGTATCTCCGAAAGTGTCTGTTGGGTTGGCACGAATCGAGACTGGGATTTGTCACTCCGTGTAAACGGAGAGGTATCTCTGGGCCCACTCGGTAGGACATCATCATAATGTGCACAATGTGATCAAGGAGTTGATCACAGGATGATGTGTTACAGAACGAGTAAAGAGACTTGCCGGTAACGAGATTGAACAAGGTATCGAGATACCGACGATCGAATCTCGGGCAAGTATCGTACCGATAGACAAAGGGAATTGTATACGGGATTGATTAAGTCCTTGACATCGTGGTTCATCCGATGAGATCATCGTGGAGCATGTGGGATCCAGCATGGGTATCTAGATCCCGCTGTTGGTTATTGACCGGAGAGTTGTCTCGGCCATGTCTGCATGACTCCCGAACCCGTAGGGTCTACACACTTAAGGTTCGATGACGCTAGGGTTATAGGGAAAGTATGTACGCGGTTACCGAATGTTGTTCGGGGTCCCGGATGAGATCCCGGACGTCACGAGGAGTTCCGGAATGGTCCGGAGGTAAATATTGATATATAGGAAGTATGGCTTTGGCCACCGGAAGTGTTCCGGGCATCACTGATAGTGTACCGGGACCACCGGAGGGGTCCAGGGGTCCACCAGGTGGGGCCACCAGCCCCGGAGGCCTACATGGGCGAATAGTGGGAAGGGACCAGCCCCTAGGTGGGCTAGGGTGCCTCCCACCAAGGCCCAAGGCGCCTCCAATAGGGGAAGGGGGCAAACCCTAGGGCAGATGGGCCCTAAGGCCCACCCTAGGTGCGCCTCCCCCTCTCCCCCTTGTGGCCGCCACCCTAGATGGGATCTAGGGCTGCCGCACCCCTTGGGGTGGGAACCCTAGGTGGGGGCGCAGCCCTCCCTCTCCCCCTATATATAGTGGAGGCAAAGGGGCAGCCCAACACACGATTCAATCTCCCTGTTGGCGCAGCCCTACCCCTCTTCCTCCTCGTTTCTCGTAGTGCTTGGCGAAGCCCTGCTGGAGTCCCGCGCTCCTCCACCACCACCACGCCGCCGTGTTGCTGCTGGATGGAGTCTTCCCCAACCTCTCCTTCTCCCCTTGCTGGATCAAGGCGTAGGAGACGTCACCGGGCTGTACATGTGTTGAACATGGAGGTGTCGTCCGTTCGGCACTAGGATCATCGGTGATTTGGATCACGACGAGTACGACTCCATCAACCCCGTTCACTTGAACGCTTCCTCTTAGCGATCTACAAGGGTATGTAGATGCACTCTCCTTTCCCTCGTTGCTAGATTACTCCATAGATTGATCTTGGTGATGCGTAGAAAATTTTGAATTTCTGCTACGTTCCCCAACAGTGGCATCATGAGCTAGGTCTATGCGTAGTTACTATGCATGAGTAGAACACAAAGTGGTTGTGGGCGTCGATATTGTCAATTATCTTGCCATTACTAGTGTTATCCTAATTCGGCGGCATCATGGGATGAAGCGGCCCGGACCAACCTTACACGTACGCTTACATGAGACCGGTTCCACCGACTGACATGCACTAGTTGCATAAGGTGGCTGGCGGGTGTCTGTCTCTCCCACTTTAGTCGGATCGGATTCGATGAACATGGTCCTTATGAAGGGTAAATAGAAATTGGCAATTCACGTTGTGGTTTTGGCGTAGGTAAGAAACATTCTTGCTAGAAACCTATAGCAACCACGTAAAAACTTGCAACAACAATTAGAGGACGTCTAACTTGTTTTTGCAGCAAGTGTTTTGTGATGTGATATGGCCAAAGGATGTGATGAATGATATATGTGATGTATGAGATGATCATGTTCTTGTAATAGGAATCACGACTTGCATGTCGATGAGTATGACAACCGGCAGGAGCCATAGGAGTTGTCTTAATTTATTTATGACCTGCGTGTCAATATAAACGTCATGTAATTACTTTACTTTATTGCTAACCATTAGCTGTAGTAGTAGAAGTAATAGTTGGCGAGACAACTTCATGAAGACACGATGATGGAGATCATGATGATGGAGATCATGGTGTCATGCCGGTGACAACGATGATCATGGAGCCCCGAAGATGGAGATCAAAAAGGAGCAAAATGATATTGGCCATATCATGTCACTTTTTGATTGCATGTGATGTTTATCATGTTTTTGCATCTTATTTGCTTAGAACGACGGTAGTAAATAAGATGATCCCTCATTAAAATTTCAAGAAAGTGTTCCCCCTAACTGTGCACCGTTGCGAAGGTTCGTTGTTTCGAAGCACCACGTGATGATCGGGTGTGATAGATTCTAACGTTTGAATACAACGGGTGTTGACGAGCCTAGCATGTACAGACATGGCCTCGGGACACATGCAAAACACTTAGGTTGACTTGACGAGCCTAGCATGTACAGACATGGCCTCGGAACACGGAAGACCGAAAGGTCGAGCATGAGTCGTATGGTAGATACGATCAACATGAAGATGTTCACCAATGATGACTAGTCCGTCCCACGTGATGATCGGACACGGCCTAGTTGACTCGGATCATGTAATCACTTAGATGACTAGAGGGATGTCTATCTGAGTGGGAGTTCATAAGATGAACTTAATTATCCTGAACATAGTCAAAAGGTCTTCGCAAATTATGTCGTAGCTCGCGCTTCAGTTCTACTGTTTAGATATGCTCCTGGAGAAAATTTAGTTGAAAGTTGATAGTAGCAATTATGCGGACTAGGTCCGTAAACTGAGGATTGTCCTCATTGCTTCATAGAAGGCTTGTGTTCTTAATGCACCGCTCAGTGTGCTGAACCTCGAACGTCGTTTGTGGATGTTGCGAACATCTGACATACACATTTTGATAACTACGTGATAGTTCAGTTAAACGGTTTAGATTGAGGTACCGAAGACATTTTGAAACGTCGCGAAACATATGAGATGTTTCGAGGGCTGAAATTGGGATTTTAGGCTCGTGCCCACGTCAAGAGGTATAAGACCTCCGACAATTTTCTTAGCCTGCAAACTAAGGGAGAAAAGCTCAATTGTTGAGCTTGTGCTCAGACTATCTGAGGACAACAATCATTTGAATTGAGTGGGAGTTGATCTTCCAGATGAGATAGTGATGTTTCTCCGAAGTCATTACCACCAAGCTGCTAGAGCTTCGTGATGAACTATAATATATCAGGGACATATATGATGATCCTTGAGATATTCGCGATGTTTGACACCACAAAAGTAGAAATCAAGAAGGAGCATCAATTGTTGATGGTTGGTGAAACCACTAGTTTCAAGAAGGGCAAGGGCAAAAAGGGATACTTCATGAAACGGCAAATTAGTTGCTGCTCTAGTGAAGAAACCCAAGGTTGAACCCAAACCCGAGACTAAGTGCTTCTGTAATAAGGGGAACAGCCATTGGAGCAGAATTACCCTAGATACTTGGTAGATGAGAAGGCTGGTGTCGATGTCAAAACCGGCGGATCTCAGGTAGGGGATCCCGAACTGTGCGTCTAGGCCGGATGGTAACAGGAGGCAGGGAACACGATGTTTTACCCAGGTTCGGGCCCTCTTGATGGAGGTAAAACCCTACGTCCTGCTTGATTAATATTGATGATATGGGTAGTACAAGAGTAGATCTACCACGAGATCAAGGAGGCTAAACCCTAGAAGCTAGCCTATGGTATGATTGTTGTATATGGAGTTGATTGCCTACGGACTACAACCCTCCGGTTTATATAGACACCGGATAGGGTTAGGGTTACATAGAGTCGGTTACAATGGTAGGAGATCTTCAATATCCGCATCGCCAAGCTTGCCTTCCACGCCGAGGAAAGTCCCATCCGGACACGGGATGAAGTCTTCAATCTTGTATCTTCATAGTCCGAGAGTCCGGCTGAAGGTATAGTCTGGCTACCCGAACACCCACTAATCCAGGACTCCCTTAGTAGCCCCCGAACCAGGCTTCAATGACGATGAGTCCGGCGCGCAGATTGTTCGTCATTGCAAGGCGGGTTCTTCTCCAAATCATGTGTACCTGTAGGAATAATGTCCGATTTTTGTAATGTAGCGCTCCTCGGCTCCCACGCCCAATAATGGCCGTCTTCCATGTGTCAAACGAATGCGAAAAGCCAGGGCGTTTTTACATCCACACCCCTAGCCGTATAAACAAGCCGCCTTCTTAACGGGATGGGGATTTAGGTCCAAACCACATCTTCTCCTCTGCGCGAGTTATCATCAGAGCGCTTCCAGCAAAGGTCCATTCCAACATGACCAGCCATCGCAGCTCCTCCCCTCGCCCCTCCGGTCCCAAACCCGGGGACTGGGAGAGTTGCACCATCTGGCATAGCGAGTTAGTGTCGCTCCAGGCCAAGGGATTTCTCCCTCAGGCATACATGGTCCTGGTCCGAGCCGGTCTCGCCACCTAAAATGGCGGAAAACAAGCGGAGAGCACCCCCCCAATCCTTCTAAAGGAGAGCGGGTGTGCCTCATCCCCTATCTAATAAGGGGACTGGGGTTTCCAATTCATCCATTTCTCCGCGGGCTTCTGGAGTTCTACGGCCTCCAGCTGCACAATCTCACGCCCGCCTCCGTATTACATATTGCGGGTTTCGTCGCCCTTTGCGAGCTATTTTTAGGCGTTGAGGCCCATTTCGCGCTGTGGAAGAGGTTATTCTGCCTGGTGCCCCGTTCTCGAGAGGGGTCTATATACCAAGTGGGCGGAGCCGAAGTATGGCGCATCGCCGGGACCGGATACCTATCCGGAACCCCAAAGAAGGCGTCCGAGGACTGGCCTTCGGAATGGTTTTACATAAATGACGTCCCGCTACCGGACCCTATCCGGGTCGGTCTCCCTGAGTTCAATAGTGCTCCATTGAAGAAACGCTTGAGCTGGCGTCCGCGGAGCTCTTAGAGAGAAAGCGACAGAGACGTCCTTTACCTGATGGGCCGGATAAGACTGTTGGCTCATTCCGGACTAACCATGATTGGAGTCATGGCCGCATGCATTATGCGGGGGGTGCAGCCGCTTCAATATAGAGGCCACCCCATGTGGGATTTCAACGGGGAGGATGACGCCACCCGTTACGGTCGTAAGGGGCCGGCCTCAGCTGCCGCTCTAGTAAAGATCTTATCCTCTTTGTACAAGGGAGAAAAGGAGGAATTCCTCCGCGTCAACCCGCGGGCCGGATTTACTATGTATGATCCTCCAAGTTGGGTAAGTGAACAATTGTGCTTGCCCGTTTGTTTTATACTCCCACGGTTAGATATGTAGTCTAACGACTTCAGTGCAGGAACTGCGACAGGAGGTAAAGGATATAAACAGCCGCCCTCCACAGCCCAAGGACCCAGAACGGTCCCTCGATCCGGACTCCGAAGAGGATCCGGACATATCGGTGGAGCTTATTGACGGGGTGTTCCATCAGCTAAGCAAGGACAATACCTTGGTAGCCGTCACGGCTGATTACCCAGGGTTAATCCTGGCCTCCCAGGTGACAGAAACCGGAGTCTCATTCCCTTGAGAGAGATTCCACTCTCACGTATTCCGGTGTTTCTGACGACAATCGTGTTTTGTAGGGGAGATTTCTGAGGCAGGAGGCCGAACCTGCGGCGGCTAGCCAACGAGGGGCCGCAGGGCCCCGTGGGACAAAAAGGAATGCAGTCCGGACTGAGATGCCGGCGCAAAGGTATAGCGCACCCTCTGTTTCCCTGGTGTTATTCTGTCAGGGCATAGTAACGTTCGTGCTATCTTCAGAACGAAGAGACCTCGCCGGACTACATCCCGAGAGGTTGCCAATCGCGCCTCCACTAGCCAGGCTCCAACGTCTGGCCAGGAAGCGGAGGCGAGCACAAGGCGTGCACCAGACGCTCCTCCGACAGAGGATGCGGACAGGCTGTCTGCCACAAATTCTGAAGTGGAGAGTGCCATGAACCACAGGCGTCGCCGGACAGTTCTACGCGACGCTTGTTTCTCCCAAGAGGCTTTAGATGCCTTTAATTCGGGAGATGCGTACCTCCGTGCCGCTCAAAATGGTTTAGCCAGAGCCACGGAGCAGTATGTAAAAGACATACGGGTAAGAAAATTTTGGTTAAACATATATATGCCAGTAGCCCCCGAGACTTGAAGCAGTTAGAGCAACTGATTTAAGGATCATTTAATATGCAGGTTCTTATAGAGAAGAATACCATACTGTCCCAGGAGCTGGAAAAGTGCAAGGCCCAACTAGAGGCCGCACTAGCCGCAGCAGGGGAGCCCAAAGAGACCCCCTTAGGTAGGATACACTTCGAAAGATTAGTATTGTGCGGTGTGGGTGCAAATCTGACAAATCATATTGCAGATGGCGCCGGACTCGATCCGGACAAGCAACAACTCTTATGCTGGCTAAAGGCCGGTGAGAGTACGTTGACAAAGGTGAGGCGAGAGAAGAATGATCTTCAGGATGCCAACACCAAGCTGGACGTCGAACTTAAAGATGTTCGTGGCCAGCTGTCGGACTCCACAAAGGAGAATCAGCGGCTTCGACACGGCATTTTTAGTAAGTGCTTGAATGAACTTCGAAAAAAAAAAGTTCGGCGAGGAAGTAGACTAACAGAGTAATGTCTGTAGGTATGCTCACAGGTCGTCCTGCAGAGGAGATGCCCGGTTCTACGGGTGACCTTATTCCCGAACTCTTGCAACTGCACGAGCGAATTCGGCAGGCGATGCGGGGTATTGCCCAAGCCTTATGGCCTGCCCACTCCGTGCCCGAGGGCCTTGGAGAGCTTGCGGAGAAGCTGAAGGGAGCTCGGCGGCGCTTCCGGTTGTGGAAGATATCGGCCTGCCGACAAGGCGCTAGGGAGGCCTGGGCCATGGTGAAGACCCGTTTTACGAAGTCTGACCCAAACCACATGGCCAAGGTCGGACCAGTGGGGCCTGACGGGAAGGAGATCCCTGTGAGCTCAGTATACGGCCAAGTAGAGTTGGCCGCGAAGTATTCCCAGCAGGACTGTAAATTAGACAGCCTGTTAGATGGTATAGAAGAGGAATACAACCAGTCAGAATGACTATGTAATTTTGAATTTACATGTGTAATGCCTTCTAGCCGGATTGTAGATCGTTTGTCGTTGCCGACCTTTTCGCTTCAACCTCGGGACCTGACGGTCCAGAGTGTGTCCGAATACCATAGCGGTTATATAAGAACCGGGGTATGCGTGGAGACCAGGCGTAGGGGTCATTAGTGCTTTATCAGACAAGTGCCCAACTAGTTATGTTATATTACATGGTTAGTAAGAAACATCTTCCAGAGAGAATAGTTCCGTTAGGGGTTCCTTTCGCTGGGAGGCATGCCCTAAAGTGCATGCCCGAACTGCGTGAAAAGATGCAGAAAAAAAGCATCTGGGGGCGCATAAAATGAGTAAAAAGATCATCTTTTATTTCACCGACCAAATATTCCCTTAAGAACGCTAGCTTTCGGCTTCACCCAGTCTGAGGTACACATCCGGCTGACCCGGCAGTAACAATCGCAGAGGTGCTCCCTTTACCACCTAGCCGAATAATCGGGAACGTAGGGGTAAGCATAGGAGCTAGGCAACCCAGCTTGGCCAAAACTTAAGTCATATCGATGCATATAATGGTGAAGAAAAAGGTACATGCGGAAGTTTGACGCATGTGTTGGGCGTGAAGCCCGTATAAATAAGCTTCTGTTAAAGAAGCCCCCAGGTTTAATGAGCGCGAGTGGCGCGTCACTAGATGAGCCTTTAAGGGCTATAAAAGAAAAGAGGGGAAGGAGAGAAATGTAAGACAAAAAAATGCAAAAAAAATGGACAGAGGAAGGAGACGAACACAGAGTCTGGCACTAGGCATAGAATCTTCGGAGACGGGTGGCGTTCCACGGGTTCGGCTCGAGTCGGTTATCCGACGCATCTCGCAAGCGGTATGCCCCACCAGTCAGGACTTGGTCGATTATGAATGGACCTTCCCACTTGGGCTTGAGTTTGTCCTTTTTCTTATTCGGCAGGCGTAGAACTAGTTCGCCAACATTGTAATTTTTGGCCCGTACTTCTCTGCTTTGATATCTTCGGGCCTGCTGTTGATAAAATGCGGAACGGGCTTTTGCCACGTCACGCTCCTCCTCCAAGGCGTCCAAGTTGTCCTGCCGATCGAGCTCGGCTTCTCTTTCTTCGTACATGTGCACTCTAGGTGAGTCATGAATTATGTCGCAGGGCAGAACTGCCTCTGCGCCGTACACCATAAAAAATGGTGTGTATCCGGTGGTGCAATTTGGCGTGGTCCGCAGCCCCCATAGCACAGAGTCGAGCTCCTCTACCCAGTGCGTGTTAGATTCCTTGAGGGACCGCACCAGTCTGGGTTTAATGCCGCTCATGATAAGACCATTTGCACGTTCGACCTGGCCGTTGGTTTGTGGGTGATAGACGGAAGCATAATCGAGCGTGATGCCCATGTTTTTGCACCAGAGTTTTATCTCGTCGGCGGTAAAGTTTGTACCGTTATCGGTTATGATGATGTGGGGGACGCCATAATGGTGTACAACCCTGGATATGAAGTCTATCACAGGTCCGGATTCGGCCGTTTTAACAGGCTTGGCTTCTATCCATTTGGTGAATTTATCCACCATGACCAGTAAGTATTTTTTCCTATCGGTCCCACCTTTAAGGGGTCCGACCATGTCAAGCCCCCAGACCGCAAAAGGCCAGGTGATGGGTATAGTTTGGAGTGCGGTGGGTGGCATATGGCTTTGGTTGGCAAAAAGTTGGCAACCAGCGCATCGTTGGACTAGGTCCTGAGCGTCTGCCCGGGCCGTCGGCCAATAAAAGCCTGTATGGAAAGCCTTGCTAACAAGGGACCGAGCAGCGGCGTGGTGACCACCGAGTCCGACATGAATTTCAGCCAGAAGGTTCCGCCCTTCCTCTTCGGAGATGCACCTTTGAAGGACTCCAGTAGTGCTTTTCTTATAAAGCTCTCCCTCATGGACTCTATAGGCTTTAGATCGCCGCACTATGCAGCGGGCCTCGTTTTGGTCCTCCGGGAGTTCCTTCCTAGTAAGGTAGGCTAGGAATGGTTCTGTCCACGGGGCGATAACCGCCATTATTACGTGGGCTGACGGTGTAATTTCATTGGCAGAGCCTCCAATTGTGTCAGATTGTTCGGCTTCGAGTGGTGCGGCTGGGTCCGAGCTGTTATTTGCGGGTTCCCCCTCCCATGCTACGGATGGCTTGAACAATCTTTCCAAAAAGATGTTGGGGGGGACTGCATCGCGTTTTGCTCCGATGCGTGCCAGGACGTCCGCTGCTTGATTGTTTTCTCGGGCTATATGGTGAAACTCCAGCCCTTCGAACCGAGCTGACATTTTTAGGACGGCGTTGCGGTAAGCTGCCATTTTTGGGTCCTTGGCGTCGAAGTCTCCATTTATTTGGGATATCGCGAGGTTTGAATCCCCGCGTACCTCTAGGCGCTGGATACCCATGGATACTGCTATCCGGAGACCATGTAGGAGGGCCTCATATTCGGCTGCATTGTTGGAATCTGTGTACCTGATCTGGAGCACATATTGGACTGTGTCTCCTGTGGGGGACGTCAGGACGACGCCAGCCCCCAGTCCGGCCAACATTTTGGAGCCATCGAAATGCATAATCCAGTTTGAATATGTGCCGTACTCTTTGGGGAGCTCGGCCTCCGTCCATTCTGCGACGAAGTCGGCCAAAACTTGCGATTTAATAGCTCGCCGTGGCTTATAGGTTATATCGAACGGGAGAAGCTCGATGGCCCATTTTGCAATCCGGCCCGTTGCATCGCGGTTGTTGATAATATCGTTGAGTGGTACTTCCGAGGCTACTGTTATGGAACACTCTTGAAAGTAGTGTCGTAGCTTCCGGGATGCCATGAATACCGCGTATGCAATCTTTTGATAATGCGGGTACCGTGATTTGCATGGAGTGAGGACAGTGGATACGTAGTAGACCGGCCTTTGAAGGGGGAATTTGTGTCCATCCGTTTCCCGCTCGACAACGAGCACTGCGCTGATAACTTGATGTGTTGCTGCAATGTACAATAACATTGGTTCGCCGGTGTTTGGCGCGGCCAGGACTGGGTTTGTTGCCAATATGGCTTTTATTTCATCAAGTCCGGCCGTGGCGGCATCCGTCCACTCGAAGTGTTCGGTGCGTCGAAGGAGGCGGTAGAGGGGTAATGCCTTTTCTCCCAAGCGGGAGATGAAGCGGCTTAAAGCCGCCATGCATCCGGTTAATTTTTGTATTTGTTTGAGGTCCTTTGGGATATCCAATTGTGACAAAGCTCGGATCTTGGCTGGATTTGCTTCAATTCCTCTACCGGATACAATGAAGCCCAAGAGCTTTCCGGCTGGAACGCCGAAGACGCATTTTTCCAGGTTGAGCTTGATGTCATATTTTCGGAGGTTATCGAATGCAAGCCTCAAGTCGTCTACTAGAGATTCAACATGTCTTGATTTGACGACCACATCATCCACATACGCCTCCACTATTTTGCCGATCTGGTTTGCCAGACATGTCTGGATCATGCGCTGATATGTTGCACCGGCGTTTTTCAGCCCGAAGGGCATTGTGTTGAAGCAGAATGGGCCGTATGGTGTGATGAATGCTGTTGCGGCTTGGTCTAATTCTGCCATCTTGATTTGATGGTAACCAGAGTATGCATCGAGGAAACACAACGAGTCGTGTCCTGCGGTGGCATCGATAATTTGATCGATACAGGGGAGGGGGAAGGGATCCTTTGGGCAAGCCTTGTTAAGGTCTTTAAAATCGACACACAGGCGCCAGGATTTGTCCTTCTTTGGTACCATCACCAGGTTTGCTAGCCAATCCGGATGTTTTATGTCTCTAATGAATCCGGCCTCCAATAGCTTGGCTAGCTCCTCTCCCATAGCCTGTCTCTTGGGTTCAGAAAAACGCCGAAGGGCTTGTTTGACAGGTTTGAATCCTTTTAGGATATTTAAGCTGTGTTCGGCCAGCCTGCGTGGGATCCTTGGCATGTCTGAAGGGTGCCAGGCGAAAATGTCCCAGTTCTCTCGTAGGAACTCTCGCAGTGCGGCGTCTATATCAGGGTTCAGTCGTGCCCCGATGGAAGCTGTTTTATTGGGGTCCGTCGGATGGACCTAGAATTTGACTATTTCGTCAGCTGGCTTGAAGGATGTGGATTTGGATCTCTTGTCGAGTATCACATCATCCCTGTTAACCGTGGAGCGCAGCGCAGTCAGTTCCTCGGCCGCTAAGGCTTCGGATAGTGCCTCAAGGGCTAATGCGACCGTCTTGTTTTCGGCGCGGAGTGCTATGTCCGGATCACTAGCTAGAGTGATAATTCTGTTCGGCCCGGGCATCTTAAGCTTCATGTACCTGTAATGGGGTATTGCTTGGAAGATTGTGAATGCTTCCTGCCCTAGTAAAGCATGATATCCGCTTTTGAACAGGGCCACCTGAAACGTGACTTCTTCGGACCTGTAATTATCCGGCGTGCTAAACACCACGTCTAGTGTGATTTTTCCTGTGCAGCACGCTTCCCGACTGGGGATTATTCCTCTAAAGGTTGTGCTGCTTCGCTCGACGCAGTTCCAGTCTATTTCCATTTTTTGAAGGGTTTCCTCATAAATGAGGTTCAGTCTGCTGCCTCCATCCATGAGCACCTTGGTGAGGCGAAAGCCGTCCACTATGGGACTGAGGACCAATGCGGCTGGTGCTCGGGCTGTTCGGAATCTAGGTTCATCACTTGCGTTGAAGGTAATGGCAGTGTCGCTCCATGGATTTATTGTTGCAACTTGATAGACTTCGGCGAGGCTGCGGAGTGTTCTTTTTTGCACATTGTTTGATGCGAAAGTCTCGAAGACTGTGAGAACGGTACTGGTGTCCTTGGGCTGGCTTTCTGCGGCCTCCAGAATTAAGAGGTCCTCGCCGATTTTGGCCACCTGCTGGAGTATCCAACATGCTCTAAGGCTGTGAGTTGGTGTGGCGTCCTCTGTACTGTGAATTCTACAGGGTCCATCAAGCCATCTTTCCAGTACGGTTCCATGCCCTGTAGAGGGTTTTGGCTTTTTGGTGTTTATTCCGGGTGTCCTGTGATAATGCACCCTCTTAGTTCGGACGAGATTACTATTCAAGGCCGGATTATCCCAAAAATTTATTTCGGTTTTCCAGGCGCTTTCCATCGCACAGTATTTTTGTACTATGGACGCCAAGTCAGCGAAGCGTGTGATATCACGACGACTTACGGCGTTAAGGATTCCCTTGTCCGTGCAATTACTGCAGAAAATTGAGATTGCGTCTTCCTCGCGGCAATCCTTTATCCTGTTCATAACCAGGAGGAATCTGGCCCAGTAATGATGTACTGTTTCCTCGGGCCTCTGCCTAATTTGGGAGAGATCGCTTATGATCGGGTGGGCGGGTGTCGTTGAATCTGAAACCTCACCCAATCCAAGATTCGTAGGCCGAAGAGTTTCCGAACTCTGAAGTTCGGATTCTTGGATGTTGTCCAGTGAATCTGGCCCGTTGCCTGATCCTAAGCTCAGGTCTTGAGTTACATCTCCCCCTCCGCGGGTATCCGGCTTGGAGGGGTCGGGAATTCGGACGTAGCTAGTCCTTAAAATAGATGAAGGGTCGCCGCACTGCGTCTCTACCACGGCAACATGGTGGGTGACTTGGGGAGAGTTAATTTCTCTTAGATCGGGTTTAAGCCCAACCTGGTCGTAATCCGTAGCGACCCCAGGGCGGCGATGCGATCCAAGAGCTTGTTTACGGAAGAGAGCTCCATTGGATCTAGCTGCTCGACGAGCTCCGAGCTGACGTGTAGGTTGCTTTTGATGACCCGAGAGGTCACCGTCGGCGCAACAGCCGAACAGGCGGTCATGGGGAAATCACCTAGCCGGAGGGTTTGGCCGACAGCCAAGGCTCCCTTAGCAACGGCGCCGTCTTTAAAGATGGGAGGAGGCATCCTTCCTGATTGTGACAGCACAGAGGAACTCTCAATGAAAGCACCAATGTCAGTGTCAAAACTGGCGGATCTCGGGTAGGGGGTCCCGAACTGTGCGTCTAGGCCGGATGGTAATAGGAGGCAGGGAACATGATGTTTTACCCAGGTTCAGGCCCTCTTGATGGAGGTAAAACCCTACGTCCTGCTTGATTAATATTGATGATATGGGTAGTACAAGAGTAGATCTACCACGAGATCAAGGAGGCTAAACCCTAGAAGCTAGCCTATGGTATGATTGTTGTATATGGAGTTGATTGCCTACGGACTACAACCCTCCGGTTTATATAGACACCGGATAGGGTTAGGGTTACATAGAGTCGGTTACAATGGTAGGAGATCTTGAATATCCGCATCGCCAAGCTTGCCTTCCACGCCAAGGAAAGTCCCATCCGGACACGGGACGAAGTCTTCAATCTTGTATCTTCATAGTCCGAGAGTCCGGCTGAAGGTATAGTCCGGCTACCCGAACACCCCCTAATCCAGGACTCCCTCAGCTGGCAAGGTCGATAGAAGTATATTGGATATACATTGTGTTAATGTGTACTTTACTATTACTCCTGGTAGCACCATGGTATTAGATACCGGTTCGGCTGCTAAGTGTTAGTAAATTCGAAATAAAAGGTTGCGGAGTAAACGGAGACTAGCTAAAGGTGAGCTGGCAATATGTGTTGGAAGTTTTTCCAAGCTTGATGTGATCAAGCATCGCACGCTCCCTCTACCATCGATATTGGTGTTTGCATTGAGCATAGACATGATTGGATTATGCCTATCGCAATACGGTTATTCATTTAAGGAGAATAATGGTTACTCTGTTTATTTGAATAATACCTTCAATGGTCTTGCACCTAAAATGAATGGTTTATTGAATCTCGATCGTAGTGATACACATGTTCATGCCAAAAGATATAAGATAGTAATGATAGTACCACCTACTTGTGGCACTGCCACGTAAGTCATATCGGTATAAAACGCATGAAGAAGCTCCATGTTGATGGATCTTTGGGCTCACTCGTTTTGAAAAGTTTGAGACATGCGAACCATGTCTATTGGTGTATATGCATGAAGAAACTCCATGTAAATGGACCGTTTGGACTCACTTGATTTTGAATCGCTTGAGACATGCAAATCATACCACATGGGCAAGATGACTGAAAGCCTCGTTTTCAGTAAAATGGAACTAGAAAGCAACTTGTTGGAAGTAATACATTTTGATGTGTGCAGTCCAATGAGTGCTGAGGCGTGTAGTGGATATCGTTATGTTCTTACTTCACAGATGATTTGAGTAGATGTTGAGTATATTTACTTGATGAATCACGAGTCTGAATTATTGAAAGGTTCAAGTAATTTCAGGGTGAAGTTGAAAGATCATCGTGACAAGAGGATAAATTATCTATGATATG